>NW_022701923.1:1043-4102 GCF_011630105.1 Anneissia japonica | reverse complement strand
GTTGACTTGTGGCCGAGTTGACTGTGGCCGAGTTGACTTGTGGCCGAGTTGACCTGCACCCGTTTCACTCTTTCATTTCCACCGTTTAAACAAAATTCTAAGAACTTACAACTCCTGGGATGTTTTTTACCAAGCATTCTGTGCTGACTGACTATGTTGATCACTAAAATAAGTAAATATGTGACGAATAAGAAATGTCTACAGACTGCATTCATCACAACATGTATTGTATAAATCTATTGTTTACCATATTCTTTACCAGTGACATAGTATCTTTACCTGCTTTAACTTCATAAACAAAATTATTAGTGGCTCATGTTCTTAACTCAAAAAGTAATTTGACTTTCATTTGCAAAGGCCTTTCTAAAATTAAGTTAAAGACAAAGCAGTATTCAATGATTTAGAATATCTGTCATTTGTGTTTTTGTTCAATGTTATAAGTTTTGCAGAAGAGTAGAGTTAAAATTAGACCTGCATGCAGCACAGAATGATTATTTTCTGGGCGGATCCATAGAAGGGGAGCTGGTCGTCGACGTCCGGTCCTCCCACCACCGTTAATATGTTAAAGAAGGGATGGATTTATGGGGATGGCTCCGCCCCCTCTCTTTCATCCCTCTTTTCGGATCCGAGTGCTTTGCTGGCAAAAAATGTAAATAGCCAGCAGTTTTTTCTTCTTTAGGGGTGGGGGAGGGTCATTCATGAGAATAATGTTCAGGCTAATATTATTGTTGGCTTTTAAATCGCTCAAAAGATCGGAAGGTGACAAGACAAAAGACGGTTCTCCAAGTCATTTAAACTTATTTCATTCATTCTTTTATTAAAACTTATTTCATTATTTATCTTGCAAATAATCTAGACCCGCCCCAGTACCTAACAGCCTCACGAGTTTAAATAAACACATATGAGTTTAAATAAACACGTATAAAAACACACAGGCAATGCAATTCTAGAAATAACACCCAGTCACATGGCCTCTATATGCAAATTAGTTTAAATATGCAAAGTAAGGTAGAAATAATAGAGCTAAAATATCTTGGCAGCTGCTAGTCGCAGACAAATAGTCGAGGGCATGAATGTTTTTATTTAATGTAATAAAACAATTGCTCTAAAAACGGCAGTAAATGACTCATTTGACATTTATTGACCTCTGACTCGTCAATTCCAGCAGGTATGTCTCGTCAGACGGGCAGTTCCAAGACACCCATAGGATGACCTTTGCAATAATACAACTAAACATGTGGTCATTTTATGCAAATAAATGGCCCCTGGCTCCCGGACTATAAAATAAGGTAAAAAAAAAGAGTAAAGGTAGGAGAATAACCCATAACTTGCAGCGTCATTGTGCTGATATGCGTATGGGCGTGGTCCGTGACTACCTAGCAGCCGTAAAGAGACGCTTTTTGGTAGATACATGTTCATATTCCACAACGACAGGGGCTGAAATGAACCATAATATCGGGGTAACCCCCTACTCTTCCAAAAGATGCTATGGGTTCTTTAAAGTGCACACGAGCCAGATGTATAATGTATAAGTCCTTATCCAAGAGGACTTCGTTCTACCAACCAACCATGGGCGAGGAGCGGCTGGAACCAGCGCCGATGTTAAGGCTGTAGCTAGCGGCACCCCTGCCTTAACATCGGCCACTCGACTATAATGTCAACAAGAAAAAAAAACAATAATATCCTTGACTAATAAGTAACATTGAGACGATTTTTTAATTGTGTAAAGCAGTCCGAACGGAGGATCGTCATTAAAAACGTTCCGTTGCGCGCACGCCGTCGTGTTGCGTTCTCCATATAATCGCGTCGGCTCGACGACCGTCACGCGCAGTAAGAGTGCCCGGCTTTACATGCTAGTCAATGTCCAAACTTAACGATAGTAGGCCTGATTTCTAACTCAACCTTAACTGCCAGCATTTTCAGTATTGTTTACTTTTGTCAAATATTACTACTATTGTTATTATTAATATTAATATATAATCATGTATAGGTCTAGGTTATCGTAAATACGGTAGTTATAAACTATTTGAATTGCATCTTCTGCACACAGCGTAGCATAGAAAAGAAATGATATGAATAGATTTGTTTTTATCTTATATCCATTTTTGTTCAGTTAAAATATTTAAAATGTATTCATATATATTATATGTGCTGTATAAGTAATTAACGCAAGTTATTTTCAATTTTTTTAAATAAAATTGTATACAAGATATATATATATATATATATATATATATATATATATATTGATATATACATGTGTGTGTGTGTGTGTGTGTGCGTGGGTATGTATGTATGCATATATGTATATGCATATTCATAGTTCTGCTGCAAATAAGACAGCCTCTAGTACAAATATAAAGGAAAAATAAATGAAAATTTGCAAGAGTGTTAACTTTAAGATATTTTTAAATTAAATTTCTAACCCCAACACCAGCTCTGTAGCCCTTTTGTTTATATTTTAATTTTGCCCTTTTTAGGCCCCAGTGATGTCATGACTTTAGTAATCAGTTAGACGTATCTAAGTGATGTGTTTAATTTAGATGTCGACAATTACCACTTCAATTGTTACATTATTAACAATATTTATTTGTTTTGTGTTCTAGATAAGTTTGACTAGTATAGATTATTGGCTTGTTGTGGAACAAAATAGATCATACTAGACCGATTTGATATTTGTTAATAGCTTCGTCGTTTTAGAAACAGGTAATATAATCGTCTTTATTTTTTTTTAATTAACGCAAGATTAGTGTTAACCAGAATAATTATTTATATGTGTATTTGAACGTCAGATACGATCTTGATTGAATTATTTGAAGTTTATTAAGTCGGATGTGTAAGTGTTTCACAAGACAATGTTGCAGTAGCTCTGATAAGGAAGACTAAGTGCACGGTAGTTGCGAAGGAAATTGGATGGAACAAATTAATATAATAATAATAATAATAATATTTATTCGGCAGAGTAAAAAGTATACATACAATATTCTTGCCAGGAGTAAGTAATAGGCATAAGCCCAAACAGTAAGCTGCTCTTACTCCATCATCAAAAACAAATACAA
>NW_022701923.1:0-961 GCF_011630105.1 Anneissia japonica | reverse complement strand
TTAATAGTTATTATTAGTATTAATATTTTGAGATCAAGTGTTTTGTGAGCTGGGCTTTAAAGTCCGAAATGGATGTGCATTGTTTAATTTCATTAGGAAGTTGTTCCCATAATCTAGGAAAAATAACATTTGAGGATCATTTGAGGATCATTTACAGATGAAGATCATCTGTAAATGATACAAAGACTTTTGGATATTTTATTTTCAATTTCACTGATTTGTTTCTTCCATGTTTGTCCGCTCTAGGTGAATCCCTCAAAAACTTACAGACCCGTAGGCAGGGGGTGCAGAGGGTGCGGACGCACCCCCACCCAAATTCCAAAAGGTCCACTTTTTAAAACTTATTATTTCACAAAATCGTTCCTAATTATCATAAAATGCTATAGCATGCATTGCATTATATGTTTGCCAGCACATCTAGCCGTTGATTTTAAATATGATATGAAATTTGTTGGAGATTTATCGTCTCCGGTGACAATGTTATCTGTAGGCCTTCAGATGTACATGACATAATAACGTTACTTCTTCAACCCCCCCCCCCCACAAAAAAACCATCAAATTAATGAAAATTTAAATAAAATATTCACTAATTATGTGTTTGAGAAATCCATTATATAAGACCCTCAAAATGCTACTTTATGGCAGCCTCCTGAGGCTTTTCTCAAAAACCCCTTCCAGGTCTCTGCCCCGGTGGACCACAAAATTTCAAATAGTCCACTTTTTAAAACCTATTATTTCATTAAAATCTTTTCTAATTATCACGAAATGCTATAGGCCTAGTATGCATTACAATTTTTTTTGCCCGCTCTTCTAACCGTTGTTTTTTAATAATGTGCTACGAAATCTGTTAGAAATTTTCAGCTCCAGTGATTGCAGATTGATCCATGCCATCTGTAGACCTACAGATGTAAAGGACATAAAAAGTTACAACTTCACAGTGGTGGATTAGGGGGTGGGGGGG
>NW_022701922.1:0-925 GCF_011630105.1 Anneissia japonica | reverse complement strand
ACAAGTATGCCCTATTTGAATTTTATTAGTATTTTATGTACGATTTCGGCAAGAAATGTTCGAGAGTCTATCGCTGTTTACAATGCAACTATAGGTTACCAATTTACAAATCTAGCATTACTATAGCATAGTTTCTTGGTAATAATTCCGCCATGGGTGTGCAGAATGCCCCACACCCATAATTTTAGAACTAATTTTATGTACCTCGTGATGCTTTTCCAGACTCCCAGTTGGACCTAAGCTAAACATGTCCAGTGGCGTATCTAGGGATCTTGGAATGGGTGTGGGTGGGGGGCTGATGGGAAGGCGATAAAGTCAAGAAGAGGGCTCAATGATTAGGTGAGGGGAACTAGATCGAAAAATTAGGTGATTTCAGGTGAATTTTTAAATATTTTACCGTGAGATTTTTTGGGGGACTGTTGGGCGCGAGTACCGTATTTGTTTGTACCCCCCCCCCGCACCCGCGCACCCCTGATACGCCACTGAACATATTTATCTAGTAGGTCTCAGTTACTCTAGTAGTAGTCGTAACAGTGAGAGTAGTATTGTTGTTGTTTTTATGATTAATGTGATGACGATTACTCTGAGCCGAAGGTTAGGATTATATCATAATGATCACCTTAAGTACGAAGAGAAAAATCGCAACCTGGACACACGAATAAACATGACTCACAGGCCTATGATCGCATACTTCGATTATGAACGTTTTATTGAACATAATGATGACGGATGTAGGTTAGCAATTAAGAGTATCCGGGAGATTAGACAATATGTAACGCCTTTATCATCATTATATATTCGAAATATCACAATATTGCGTCATTAAAACATGGGCATGACTTTGATAAAAGAGCGTGTGGAAATCACGCAACTTGCAACTGTTAGGCCTGCTGTAACAATGCTCAGTAAATATAAAATAGATTGC
>NW_022701921.1:0-1457 GCF_011630105.1 Anneissia japonica | reverse complement strand
GGAGGGGAGAACTGTTTGGGTAGGGACTGATGAGGGGTTGAAAGTGAAGTGACAGCTTGATGATTAAGTGAGCAGGAACTATCTTACAAAATAAGGTTATATGATGTGATTTTTAACTACTTGAGTATAATTTTTTTTTTGCTTCAAACATTTTACAATGGGGGAAATCTAGGTGGAGGGGGAGCAAGTTTTTTGGGGGGAACCCAATCCACCTCCTAGATATGCCACTGCCAATGTATAGGTCTGTCTGAACCTTTTACCTGTAAAAGTAAAGATTGTCATTTCAGCTATAAAATGTATTCGACTAAGAAGGCAATAAATACTGAATCTAGGTTATAGTTAATGCAATTTATTAAATCGAAAGTTTGAATGTTTTCCATGTAAATAATTTGAGTAGAAATTATTTCAGAAACTATCCAGTATTTTCAGAAATATCCATCACTGCTTTTTTTTATATATAAATTGCTTTCCAAGTTTCTCGAAGTATTTGAAGTTTATTGCTTAAGCAATCACATAGTTTCTAGTTGATAAATTAAAACTGGACAAGACATTTGTTTTTACTCTGGCCTTTTATCTTATATCTGTAATTTCAAAATTTCAATTTCTATTTTTTTTATTGTTGATTTGTGGGAATCATTCATAATATTTCACATCAACTTAAGTAATGTTCTAATAGCTATTTAAAACTTCAAAAAGTTATATACATATATAGAAGGCCAGAGGTAGCCATTGTAATATCTTTTTAGATCAGGTCAAGTAATGTTGCTCATCTTCTAATGTCACAGTCATTGGTGCAATCTTGCAGATATTGATGAAATAATAATCTTTCCTTTACATGACTAAATATACTTTTTCCCCTTCCCTGTACTTCAAATTCTTAAGAAATATTTAAGTGTCATTTATCTCAACCTTAAAACCTTGAAAAAGAGGTTTACGTACACACTTATATTTTATCCGTATCTTTGTTCTTATATTAACAAATCTGGAAGTCTTTGCCCATACACATCAGGTCTGCCAAAAATATCACTACATTGAAGTCCTGACTAATGAAACACCTGTTTGTCCAGCACTTCCCTAATTAATTCTCCTCTTTCTTGCACTATTATCTTCCTTAATTTTTGCACTCTCATATTTTTTTTCTGTCTTTGCTTGGCTCTGGCACCATGAGCGCACCAGGCGGATACCAGCGCCTTATAGATATCCACTATTATTATTATTATTATTTATATTTTTTATTCACACTGTTTCTGCACTCTTAATAAGCATAATTTCTTGGAATTTGAATATAATATGAATCTATGCCACTGGTGGCCAAAGACAATGATTTTTTGGGGTTTTGGGTTGACCCATTTTTATGCCTACCCCTGATCTATGTAAACATTTAAGGGGTGTACTTCCTGATGTTGTGGTTTTATTAAACTGTAATGTCATTATTACAAAGACCGTGCAGCAAACAA
>NW_022701920.1:0-823 GCF_011630105.1 Anneissia japonica | reverse complement strand
AATACAAAGTTAAAGGAGCCATTTCCGGCATGAAAAAAGGCCTGTGTGGTACCTAAATTTCAAAATGTCATAACTTAAAAACTGCTTGGAAATTGAAGCTGAAATTTTGGATTCTTTGTTTTGACATATCAAGGCATTCTTAGAATTTTTTTAAAGGGAAATCCAAGGGGTTCACATGGGCATGGTGGTTGATTTGAGCCGAAATGACCCAATTGCTTATTTTTGTTTTTATCATTTTTAGACATCATTGGTGAATAATATTAGGCAAACTTATAGGCCTGAGGTCTGTTTGATGTTAGTGTATTTATACTGTTGTTTTAGTAGGCTATCCATACCTACAGTAACTAGTTCAAGTAACCCCTCGGTTCACCAACCCTTTATTCCAATGTCTCTGTTTCAGATCTTTAGCATGTTTATATATAATGTATTACCACCTAACTTTAATAGCGCTAAAGACAATCTACCAATCTAAGTTGGCTTCTCTCCAAATACTAATGTAGCCTTTACTGTACTGTATTTTAGGCCTGCAAAGAATATTCATATTCATAATGTGAATTATGAACAGAAGTTTCTTTTATATTTTTGTATGGAACTGTTTCAAAATATAGTGTTCAACAAATGAATAACACAGAATTATTTGGAATTTGGAAATGTAATTTGGGATTGAATCTTATTCGGACATGTATAGACCACATCAAGTTCATTCCCTACCAGTGGTCAATTAGCAAGGTGTGTCTTTAACTAACACCACCTGCATAAACATTCATTTACAGTTTTCAAATACAAATTGAACACACCACTGAAGAATCCTTGGTTGAATGTT
>NW_022701919.1:0-567 GCF_011630105.1 Anneissia japonica | reverse complement strand
AAATATCAAATAAGTCTTATTGAAAAAATAACTAAAACAAAGGTAAATAAAACAAATAAGCGAATTAATTTAAAAACTAGTAAGTTAGAGGATGTAAAGAAAAAAATGAATATCCTTGAATGGACTGAAAACTTTGATGGTTATCAATTGAACAATGAAAAAACAATTTACTATAATCTCAAAATGATATGTGGCTCAGGAGGTGGTCAAACAAGAGCATTAAGAGAAGTTTATCATTTCGTAATGGCACAAAAGGGGTATCTTAAAAAATATAAAGATTCAAATGTTTTGTTTGTCAATATTTTAGATGGGGATTATTGTGCAAAGAAAATTAAACTATTGAAGGAATTTGAGAATGAACAAATCTTTATAGGTTCAATGAGTGAGCTGTTCAACCCCCAGGTGTTCAATTCAATGAGGTTCAACCTCCAAGTTAAAAGGGGAGACAAATAAATATACCTTGGGATAAAAAGGGGATTTATTTTTAGGGAAAAAAAATATAAATCGCTGAAAATCCCCCATTCATTTACATGGGGAAAAGTGAGCCAGAATCAGTATTCTTACCCT
>NW_022701918.1:0-571 GCF_011630105.1 Anneissia japonica | reverse complement strand
AGGTGACAACAACAACAATAATATTAATAATAATAATAATATGAGAAAAATACTAATAAAATGCCCATAACAACTTTTTAAATTACTATTATTAAAATTATAATACTAAGACTAATAAATAATAATAATAATAATATGAATAATAATAATAATAAAAAATCGAAAATTATTTAATCATATGGTACTGTAATAATGATAATATCAGCAAAAATTTGAACAATATATAATGTTAATGCTAAGACTAATAATTAATATTAAAACTAACGGTAATAAAAACAACAATAATAATAATAATAATAATATTTATTCGGCAGAGTAAAAAGTATACATACAATATTCTTGCCAGGAGTAAGTAATAGGCATAAGCCCAAACAGTAAGCTGCTCTTACTCCATCATCAAAAACAAATACAATGACAATACAATATAAATATATACAAAAAAGTAAATTCAAAATAAATTGATTTAACTAAAACAAAAAGAAAAACAGAGATAATTAATAGTTATAATTAGTATTAATATTTTGAGATCAAGTGTTTTGTGAGCTGGGCTTTAAAATCCGAAATGGATGTG
>NW_022701917.1:8954-15839 GCF_011630105.1 Anneissia japonica | reverse complement strand
TGACACAAGTATACTTCACATCAAGTGTCAACTTCCTGCACCATTACCGTCCGCACATCCACAGTAAAGTATGTGCGTATGTATGCGTCAAAATTTTAAAATGCTCAAAATCACTTTTTGACTAAATTAGAGCATGTTTTAGGTCATTTTGAGCATTTCGGAATTTTTCGTCCCGTGTGCGCATTTTTACGCGCGCGCACGTACAGAAGCAGGAATTATCGTTTTTTTTTTACATGTTTTAGGTTCCTGACACTGTATTCGCAAATTTCCAATCTTTTTCAGTCATTTAGGGTCAATAGCAATGCTGTACGCGCGCATAAAAGATACGAATCCATGTGCACGTTTTTGTCGACTTAGAGTGAAAATAGGCCAAAATCATGCCTATTTTCAATTGGTTATAGCTCCTTAGGATGATTGGCGACCCCCAATGTCTATTTCATGAATACTTACCTGGATAACCGACTAATTGCCAAGTTGTTCCCAAAACGGAACACCCCTTCGAAAAAAAATGGAACAGTCCGACCCAAGGCGCCACGTGCGAACCGTCTCCCTAACAAACGTCCTCATTCCCTTTTCGACGTTGTTCGAAGTCGGATACATCTAGCCTTTGAAAACTACGACTCTTCAAGCAATTCTTTGGATTTATTTTTGCCTTGGATTTCTTTTTGCCTTGGATTTATTTTCAACTTGTGGTTGACAAGATATCCTTTTTATTGTAGTCTCGATCGGCATGTCCGCTCGCAAGTCTTTGTGCTCGGCGTGTGGGGGCCCTAACCGAGTGTTAAGCAATTAGTCGGTTATCCAGGTAAGTATCTCACTCATAGACTACCAACATCACGATTGATCTGTGTATTTTACTATATATTCTGGAGCACATAAGTTGTAAATATGATTTTATAGGTCATAATGGCTGATCGGACATTATGACGTCATCATATTGCCATCTGAATTCAACAAACTGAATATTATCAATGACGTCATTTGAGCGTATCCTTGATTGATTTTCTCCAAACTTCGAGGAAGATTATAACTGAGACAATTCTCTTTAATAAATGTCACGACTTTTTACATTTTGATGACGTCATCATTTTTTACATAATTTTTTTATCTGACCATTAATCTTTCTTTCCTCAAATCATTGAAATCACCTATATCATCATAAATAATTGACATTTCTAAATCATATTCAATTGGCATAAAACTTCAAGTCAAGTATGAATGTAATGCGCGCAAATTTTTAGTGCGCACATCATAACATGCGTTTACGCATGCGTCGAAAATTTATTTTCAATCAGTTATAGCTCCTTAGAATGATCGGTAACACCCATTTTACATATTCTGAAAGCACATGAGTTGTAGATATGATTTTATAGATCATAATGGCTGATCGGAAATTGTGACGTCATCATTTTGCCCTCTGAATTTAAAAAACTTTTTACTTTAATTTCCTCATTTATGAACATATTTATTTAAGCGTATCTTTCTTATTGTTAGTCAATTGTTTCTCATCTTCCGAGTAAGTATTCTCTTTCGGAATCATGTCCTTCATTTTCATTTTGATGATGTCATCATGGTCAAAATGAATGATTTTTGGACCTCTTCATCTTCAATTATTGAGAAATAATATATTGGACAGACCAACAGAGGGCGGCAGACTGTATTTCGACGCTATCAGACTGATTATATAATTCATATGAAGGGAAAATTTGTATCGTTACGACAAACAGGTATCAAAATTTTGCGTAGATGACGTCCTTAAAAAGCTTGTTATGACTATTTCAGATGAAGCCAAATGTTCGTTGAAGTTGGCATGTGCGTAGCTCGCGGCAATTTTGAGATATTGTGCGAACAGAAATGGGGAAAAAGAAAGAAGAATAGGAAATAGAAGACTAGATTTGAACTCGTCACTGAGGATGAGTTAGTAAAATTAAATAATAAAATACAGGAAGATTAATACTGTCAATTGTTTGATTTATACTATTTCAGATAAAATAATCAAAGATTACTTGACAAAACAACAGAAAATATTGTATCAGGATGTGAATCTAATGACACCAGCAAATTGGCATAAACATCATGAAGTAGATATTGCAGAAGTATTCACTGAACTCAGCTTATTCAAGTCTGGAAAAGAAGGTGGAGCACAAAACAAGTCAACATGTATAAGGAAGAAAGGTGAACCCACATCATTAACGGAGGTATTACATATTATTAAATCAACAGCTTCATGTAAGGTATTAATAACAGGAAAAGGAGGAATGGGCAAGACTACACTCCTCAAATATATTACTTACAAATGGGCTACTGATGATGTACATAATGCCTTTGCTGGTAAATTGCTGTTTCTGTTCAATATTGGGGATATTAAAGCGGGTACAGATATCCTGGAAATAATTATGAAAAACATAAGTACGAAAGAATTAATTCTTCAGAACAATTTACCATCTGATTCAGTTGAAAGATTCCTGATGAACCATGCTGATGATATAGTGATTTTTTTAGATGGATATGATGAGTTGCATAGCGATGCAAAGGACCCTATATATCTGTTCAAAGGACTTGAATTGGAAAAAAGCACTGTGGTGATAACGTCCCGACCTGACAAAGCAATTGATTTGGTTAGATGTTGTACAGTTCATATTGAAGTGAATGGTTTCAGTTCAAGAAACATAAAGGAGTATATTCAAAATTATTTTTGTTCAACAAATAAATATGAATCGAGGGAATTACTATTGAAGGAGTTTAGATTTGATTTAGAGGATGAACGGAAGTGGGGTGGTAATCATAAAGTGGCATTTGGATTGTGCTCTTCCCCATTGTTACTGCTTATGATTTGTACCATATGGGAACAAAAAAAACATCTTCCAAAAGACTTGTCAGATCTTTTCACTGAACTGATTTGTTGCATTTTAAGTCAGTATGAAATCAAGAGGAATAAAGCTGCTATTTCCAACATTGAGAGGATTCCAGAGCCGTATAAACTTGCCATTCTACTATTAGGAGAATGTATGTATGAAGGCCTAAAGAAAAATAATTTGTCTATTGACAAATATATTTTATCAAACATGAAAAAGAATATAGTTTCTGTAAATTTAGCATTGGAACTTGGATTTGTTTATGAAGATAGCCCTTTTAACCCTGGTGATACAAGAAAGATTTACACACCCCCACACAAATTGATTTCAGAAGCACTAGCAGGGTTTTATTTGGCTAATCAAATTGAGAAAGAGCAATTGAAAGGTGATGAATATGAGGTGATAAGATGTAATAAAAATTTAAATATGACAAGAGAGTTTACAATAGGATTTCTAGGTGTTAAAGCTGGTGATTTGTTGAAGCATTGGTTAGTAAAGCCGTCAAAATTGTACTCAATAACACAATGTTTTGAATATATAAAGGAGGAAAATGAAAAATATGTACTAAGAAAATTAGATGAAAACATGTCCACTGAAATGAAATCATACTGTGAGGAAATGCACGAGACATTCAGAAGTGTTCTTGATGGTGATAGAAGTGAGCATATATTTAAACTTATGGGAAAATATTGCGTTAAATATAAACTTGAACATGACAAACTTCAACAGAAAGTGATGTCATTGATCGATACATCAGGTAAAGAGTCTCTTAGAAAATCATGCAGAAGTGTTCTATTTATGTCAGTTAAAGTACAAGAACTATATCATAATAGTAATGTATTTAGATTGAATGAAACCAATTTACTTAGGTGTATTTCAAATTGGGAAGATGAAAGGCTCAATGTACTTTCAGCTGAGATGAAATACCTCCAATTGAATTATAGCAGCACTGTTCTCACTTTTTACTGGCAGTTCAGTTCATCATTTTTTATTCATCTCCTGACACATTCAAATAAGCTATCTGTCTTATATATAAGAAACTGGCTTACTAAGGCTATACTCAGTGTAGTTACCAAAGAGTTACTCAAAACTGTGAATTTGACGTTAAAACAATTTTATATATATAACAGTGATCTACATGATATCGATGGAGCATTACTAGGAAAACTATTTAGAGTAGCTCCTGAACTAAATGGCCTAGAAGTAAGCAAATGTGGACTATCAAGTGATATTGTGAGGGCAATGATTACTGAATGTCACAAGAGTGGAGGTAAATTATGCAAACTTGTCATGAACCATAATAACTTTGATGATGCATTAATTGGTGATATACTTAAAGTGTATCCAAATATATCTACTCTTAAAATAGCTAGATGTGGCCTCACACAGGAATGTTTTAATAAAATGTTCAGTGAGGTACCTAAAATTAACATAGTTGAACTTGATTTCTCCGGAAATAATCTAAGGAATTTAGATGGAGAAATGTTTAGAACAATAATGAAAAAACTTCCCAAACTACATTTTTTTGCCATGGCGTTTTGCAACTTATCAGGCTGTATTGTTAATGAAATGATGAAGGAAGTATTGAAAGACAAAATGCTTAATTTGATTGGCAACAACCTTTCAGTTATTGACGGTAAATCACTTGCAAAGTTAGTCAGGGTAATTCATGAGGATGGTTTCTATGGTGAAACTTTCAATTGGAGTGATTATTCTCTTACAGCTGATAACCTAGAAAAACTGATTGAATCAGTAGGTGTAAATCAAACATTGAATTGGAAAAGGATAGTATTTTATCGTGTTAATCTTTCTTCAATCCGTTGTAAAACATTAGCTCGCCTTTTTAAAATCTCCCCAGACCTGATCGAAATTCAATTCCATGACTGCTCTTTAGACAGTACTGTTCATGAAATGCTGAAGGAATGTGATATGATGAAGGTAATATTAGACGGCAAACATGCTTAATTTGGAGGGCAATTTCTTTAATAGCCTGCAGATGCCTAATACCATCAGTTGCAGAGTTATTCAGAATTCGAGCAGATTTTTTTTTTAGCAGATGCTAGTTAGAGCGGAAGAAGATCCACTTGTGCGAACAACAACCTGTGCGAGTTATATACGAATTACTTCAAAATTTCCTATTTTTGAGCTAAAAATTTGACATTTTCAAAGGGGAAGGGGCACACAACAGTTCCAAAATACATAAGTGAGTAGCATAGCACAATTTCAAATATAATTTGAGCTAAAAAGTTGACATTTTCAAAGGGGAAGGGGGCACACAACAGTTCCAGAATAGATAAGTAAGTAGCATAACTCAATTACAAATATAATTTGCTTTTTTATGTATAATCAGGTGCTTGTTGAATAAGTTCTGTAGTAGAACCCCTTTTTTTGAACAGCCCTATTCAGCGGACAGGGGCCTTAAGCGAACACTTTCCTACTAAAAAAGTTGTTAAAACCACAGTCAATCCATGACATCTGTAAAGCAGATGTTAACACTTTGAGTGCGAAATTGTCAATACACCCCTTTAAAGCATTTTCTACACTATCAAATTTCATCAAAAAAGCGTCACATAAAATGTGGTGGAAAGTAGAGTTGAACACATTCAAATTTTTTTTTATACAATTTGATGACATGTGATATGATGTCATCATACCCATATATGGGCACATCACATTTTTTTGTCACATAAAAAGATAGTGTAGACATAGCTTTAAAGGTGTCACTACTCTCTTATCCACAACAAGTGCAACAAACTCAAATATTTAATTTACATTTTTATTTTGAATATTTTTTGAGCCCTTAAAATTAACCTAATTTTGTTGGATATCAGTATATATGTCCAGTGTGTGTTGGTTGGAATTATTCATTGCCTATATTGTTACTGTTACTTCTCTTCATGTGATATCAACCAATCTTGTCAATTTTATCCCTTACCTTAGCTATTTGAATGATGTTACTTTGATTTTTAAAAAAAAGTACATTCATAGAGGATTTGATTGATAACCTGAACCCTGATTTCTGTGTCATACTCTATTCATCTTCGACATCAAGTAGAATCCCAGCCCATCCTCCACCTCCCTGCTGGCACCACCACTGGTTGTTTTAATAACATTTCTATTAATTTTGTATCATAATAATGTATTATTTTCACAGTGAAGATTATTGTCCAAACTGTAAGTGACAAATAACTGTGATATTCCCTTATTTGGGTGTAATATGACATCATCATGCCCATATATGGCACATCACAGAGTTTCACATAAAAATTTATTAGTGAAAGGAACACTGTAATTTCCAAATATTTGGATGAATAAAGTGATGTCTATGTCTAGAGCTTAACAAATTAGTTGTGATTATTGTAAATCTCATCTTAAGGTGAATTTAACTAAAATTATACTGTATCTAATGTAGTGGTAATTGTTATTGTATTGTGGGTGGTGTTTCTGGAATTTGTTAAGAGTATGTTACTTGAATATTCAAATAAACAGTTAATTGTAAGAAGTCCATGGCACGTGTTATTTATTTGCATTTACCGTGTTTGCCATATTGTAATATTGTATGTCATCTACCTTAGTAAGTGGACGGGTACCACATTCAATAGTTTGCCACGTCCAGAAAGAGTCGCAACAAACAGCATTTCAGGAATTTACTGGTACTGGGTATTTATATGGCGCCTTTCTCTTGCGGTTATAAAGAGCAAGGCAAGGAATACAGTAGCAGGCTTAAAATTGGTCACCATTCAGGGACCCCATGCATTACAACAGTACAGTCTCGCAAACAAACTTGCCTTATTTTTTTAACTTGGTGCTTTTAATTTTGAATTGGCGCATTATATATCTCAGTTGTTAATAATTATGAAGATTCTTCAGGAATTCCAAAATGTGAACATTGTAGGACCTAGGAGTAGCGATCAATCACGGAAAGCATAGAATTTTAAAAGGAAGATGCTGTTAAATGAAATGATGAAGATGATGATGATGATAATTATATTTTTGTTACTTGTGTTATGGACAGTCCCTAATGTTCAGC
>NW_022701917.1:6112-8723 GCF_011630105.1 Anneissia japonica | reverse complement strand
ATTATACAGTATTTACAGTATAAATTTTTATAACATATAAAAATCAGATTTTTTTTAACTGAAATTTTGCTGGGAATGGGGCTTTAATATTTAATTGTAATAGGGTTTTTAAGTTTTGACTTCAAATTTTAAATAATTGTAAAAATAAATTATTGCACTTTTTTATATTTCATGTGAATTTAATTTTTTTTAAATTGAACTTTCCTCTTCATGCTGCAGATAATTAACTGTTCTAACTGCAGATTCATATTGACATGTTTTTTTTGTTTTGTTTTGTTTTGTAGAAAGACCCTTTGTTTAGAGTTTTAAAAATTCAAAGGGCATGTGAATTGGTGAGGAAATTAATTACACTAATTTTCAATTAAAGTTAATAATTTGTTTAAACGTCAGTGAATATTGTTTTGTACCACGCAACATATTTTTTCCCGACTTTAAATTCCATTTCAAATATTTTAATTTTAACTAAGTCCCAAGGTTTCTGAATTGCAAAACAGATGGCACATAATTTCCCTAATATTGAATCCCGGCGCGATGAACCTTTCGGTTTTTAATTAACTCAGTTGCTGGTTGAATTTTAATTGATCAATTGGAAGGGAAAGCCTGAAATTGTGGGGATCTTGGTTTGCTACTATTCCTAGTTGTATTTTCATTTTTTATGACGAATGTCAAAATATTCTTCTGGCAGCTAACAGTTACAAGAGCAAGTGGGTGACAGTGTGTGTTTATATTATAAAATCGGCCTCGAAATCAAATCAAACTTTATTCGTGCCATTCATAAAATACAATGGAAAAATCATCTACCTTGTACAAAACTTTGATTAAAAGAGTAATAAAAACATATAAAAAGTATTGCAGAATCGATGAAAAAAATTCCACAAAAGTTTGAGGTGATCCCAAATTATAGAGGGCAGCAATCATCTCTTTAATAAATATATTTCCATAGTAGATAAAAGATAAAGTAGTTAGCCTTTAGTTTTTTTTAACTACTTACCGCATGTCAATAATTGTTCCGTAATTACATTACCTATTGTCTTTCTGAAATCAATTCCTCTTTAAGAACTGGTCTTGTTTACTGTGCCAACATACGCTTTTGAAACGGGTAATTACAAATAAATATCAAAATTTTATGTAGGTGAAGCATGCATCTACACAAACACTGGGGAGCGAAAGAGAACTGAGAAAATAATGTGATTTTAGGTGATTCTTAACTACTTGCAAGTACTATGGCGGGGGGGGGGGGGGAACGAGTACTCTTTGGAGGGGCGTGCCCCCATACCCCGATACGCCACTGGTCACCAGTTCTACTGACCAATTTTGATTGGAATTTTGTTCCCCCTAGTGCCACGCCTTTATTAGAACCTAACCCCAAGACGTTACTGAGGTTGTAGTATTCTGACATCATGCTTTCTACCACCTTCCCTCAACATTAATTTGAATTGTGTACTCATTACATAAATTAATATTTAATAATAATTATAACCTGTAGTCTATAAATCAATCAATCATCAACCAATAATAATAATACTGTACTGTATTTATAGCACCTTGTGGATCACAGATCTCTCATTTAGGTTCTTTACATATATTTATTTATTATTATTATTAATTTTATTATTTATCAATTTTATTTTTATTTATTTTTTAACTTTTTTTTTTTTTTGCTTTAAAAAGCTTCGTGTTGGAAAGCTTTCCACCAATGGATGCAAATCAATAAAGTTATCGATCAATCAATAAATACAATGATATTGCACCCGATATTGTACGAAGTTTTTTGTACACAGAGCTATTATCTACAAGGCACCATTCGCACATACCGTAAAACCTCGAATTGAAGCCTGTCTCTTTTCGACACTGGCTTCTTTTCGATTCTACTTTTTAGTTAGGGTGAAAAACCAGTTTTTTTGGCCAAAGTGGCAAAAATTATTTACAAGGTTTTTTGAGTAGAAACTATCTAAGAGGGTTTCAAGAGCCACCAAAAAAAGTTGGAACAATTTTTCCCATGGGAAAAAGAGTTATGACCTTTTATATACAGGTCAATCTATTTTTAGTAACAAACACTGAATCAGTAGGGGTAGTCGGTTCTATCCCACATATGACCCAAAAAACAATTGCAAGAAAGCTTTTTTTCGGATGATTTCTGTAGCATAAGGTCTAGAAAATATGAATATGCATATTTTAGCCAAAAACTGCACAAACATCAAGTGATTTTTCCAAGATGGCCGCCAAAATAGCGCCAAAAATTTAAAATAGCCATAAATTAAGTTCGTTTTGTCTCGGAGTTTTTTTTTTCTTAACTGAAACCAATTCAAAATTCATCTGATAATGATTAAATAATCATTTTCAAAAATTGAATAATTCCAAAAGTTATCCGAAATGGCTGCTATATTCATTTTTCATATCCGTAACCCATTAATTAATAGTCCTATAGTGGTGATTGCAGTGTCTTACATTTTATGGGTCATAGCATTGATCAATATCATTATAATATGATTTAATAAGAGCTTAAGTAAAATATAAATAAATATCAAATTTGGAATGGTCTATATCTGTCTCTTATACACATCTAGATGTGTATAAGAGACAGCTATAAAGATTAACAAAGTAATTTTAA
>NW_022701917.1:0-4559 GCF_011630105.1 Anneissia japonica | reverse complement strand
CTCAACCGCTGCGCCAAACTGGCGCCATGTACTGTACCATCTCGAAAATAATCATATGCTATCTTGAAATTTGCAAACTAAAAAGAGGGCTTAAATGCGATGGGATTCTTCTCGAGATAATGCCCATTGGGCTTCAATTCGAGGCTTTACCGTATACTACGAATAAATGGAATTCAGTACTACAATAATATAAATTCATAAACAATACCAATATATGTCCAACATTTCCACTTTAATCATATTCAAGGTAAGTATTAATACCACATACCACGTAGGGCCTACATATATTCCATTACTTGCACAATTACTATTCAACATATAAATATATACGGAACTTTATAGGAACGTAATTTCACATTTATAAATCATTAAAAGTACTCACATATGTCCTTGTAAATCTGTTCTTGTTTGATAGTGCATAGGTGTTAGTGGTGCTCTTAATTTAGCTACCACACTTTCCTAAGCCTTAGGTGTTTCAGTTTGGGCGTGTCCAATGCACTAACACCATTCTGCTCACCTTGAGCTGTCTCTTATACACATCTAGATGTGTATAAGAGACAGTATATATATAGTGGATGCTTAGTTTATTTTGTCATTCTGATCGGATTTTCTCTACTGTTCCGTCTTAATTTTAATTTTAAATTGGTTTGCATTATATGGCCGTTTGCTGTTTTATGGGGTTTTCACATTTGCCTTTCAAACTTCAACCGAGACTCGAGCCCGTGACCTTCCACAAACATGGTGAACGTCAGCACAACTTGACCACAATGAAATGGTGGTTTAAGCGTCTAGAAGAATCTGTGGTTCTTCAGCAATGACATGTGCCTTGCTTATTATTACATATTTATTTTCATTTTAAATTCAATATTTGTTTATATATTCCTGAAACTCGATTTACATTTTTTTTATTGCATGGTATAATATGACCCAGAAAATAAGAAATTTCCACTGCAAATACTAAGTAAGTGCCACTTGTTAGGCCTACTGAATAATAGCTATGCAAAATGTATGTCGGCCATCTTTGGACGCCATTTTGAAATTTAAAATTTAATGAGCCATAAAACACTTTGTTTAGAGAAAAAAGCAGGAACTTCAAAAGGAATGTACATAATCCACTGCTTTTTTAAGGTATGGGCCAATTTGTTGCAATGACCTTTGACCGTTTCTGACATCATTAATGATGTGTTTGCGTAACCCTTGATAAAAAAAAAAATGTAGTGGTACTGAACAATGATATTTTATACTTAAAAATGCATGTATTACGGGTTTAGGATAAGATATGGCTATCTATTCTACTCCCCCCCCCCCCCCCCCCCACCACATTGTTACTATATATAGAATTACCCTTTTTAGGTAAAAGGTCAAAAAAAATTTTTCCCATGGCCGAAATCCATCCAACTTTTTTTTGGTGTTCAAGGTCGATATCAACAGTTTCCAACAAAAATCGCTTTGTAAATAATTTTTTGCCACTTTGGTGCTCCGTCTGCCTAACTATTTGCAAAGAAAAGAGGGGGCTTCTTTTAAAATGAATGCTGTAAATTTTGGGAATTAGTACTTTAAAACAATAAATAGGGCCACTGTAACATCAATGTGTATCATGGAGTGTATTTAACCAGCAATAAATCACCTAAACTACTGTATAAACCAAGCATGTTATAATTTATTTTGTTTCTTTGAAATTTATAAGTGTATGTACTGTCTACTACTACTAAATCCTTTCCGAGCCACTGGGGCTCATAGGGCTGGAGCTTATCCCCAGTTTCTGTAGTGTGAAGCGGATGAGAGTTGTCCTCCCCTGGAAGGGACACTAGTCCATTGCAGGTTAGTCCCCAGATGTTTGCTGGTACCCATTGATACAGCTGGGTGGACTGAAGCAATGTAGCTGAAGTGCTTTGTCAAAGGACACGAGCGAAAGCCCAAAGCTCAACCGCTGCGCCAAACTGGCGCCATGTACTGTACCATCTCGAAAATAATCATATGCTATCTTGAAATTTGCAAACTAAAAAGAGGGCTTAAATTCGATGGGATTCTTCTCGAGATTATGCCCATTGGGCTTCAATTCAAGGCTTTACCGTATACTAGGAATAAATGGAATTCAGTACTACAATAATATAAATTCATAAACAATACCAATATATGTCCAACATTTCCACTTTAATCATATTCAAGGTAAGTATTAATACCACATACCACGTAGGGCCTACATATATTCCATTACTTGCACAATTACTATTCAACATATAAATATATACGGAACTTTATAGGAACGTAATTTCACATTTATAAATCATTAAAAGTACTCACATATGTCCTTGTAAATCTGTTCTTGTTTGATAGTGCATAGGTGTTAGTGGTGCTCTTAATTTAGCTACCACACTTTCCTAAGCCTTAGGTGTTTCAGTTTGGGCGTGTCCAATGCACTAACACCATTCTGCTCACCTTGAGCTATCACATATCCTGTGCAACTGTGTACAGGTTGATTCCTATTCTAAAAATTTGATCATAAATTAACATAATTTTACACTTCACTTGTGAGCACTTATCACCAATTACCACTTTTAGCTCATCATTATTCATGTCAACTTTTCTGTTGACTCGTATGCCAGTTGCTCAATGCATAGTTCTTTTGTTATTGTAATTAGTAGTACAGTACTGTAAGTTACCTTAATACTCTTTCACAAAACATATCCATATAACTCTTCATTGTGACACACACCGGGGCTAAGACTAGCCTCACTGTTTTTTATTTTAATCACAAAAATAAAATATCCTCTTTAATTGGAACAATAATATGGCAAGAGAAAAACATATTTAATCTATATTAATTCTATGTAGTCCAATAGGTACAAATTTCTGACAAGTCTGTGTGTTAAGTTCAGCCACATAAAAAGCACCTGTTGATTTGCTAACTCCCACTAGATGCGGTCCGGTATTTTCTGGTAGATCTATAGAACCCAAGACATTGCAGTCGCCTATTGGTCCTGCACTTGGTGGAGTGGCAACTAAAAGAATTTTACTCTGCTGAAGTAGTGCAACGATGAAATGTGTTTTATCCTTACTCATTCTGAAAAAGATTGAACAATTTATGAATCATGGAATAAAAGATACATTGTTCATCACAGTTTTAAAGAAAACAGTCAGAGTGTAATGTAATAATGCTTGATAGCAGCCAATGGCTGGATGGCATATTAAGGATGTTTTATCTTTAACTGGCATAGGGGATGAATATAGTCTCACAAAATATATTCACTTTAAAATTAACTAACCTGACAGAGTATGGTTGCCCAACAGAGAAACAACTTGTCCATTTGCCAATAAACTTGCCCGTATCTGCATCAAAGGCTTGCAGTCTGCCGTTCATACGGTCTGCAACCCACACACGATTGTAGTTATCCAACTCCACGCTGTGAGGTACATCAAAGTTGCCGTCTTTGGTGCTGTTTACTTCACCAACGTGCCACATAACTTTGAAATCTAAAAAATCAAATCATGTTGAATAATATCAATGAACCGAGTATAAAACTTAATAATTCCTAATTGTTCTAAATCAGGAATAATGGTCTGTTCTAGTTCGGTCATAATAATATTAGATAATACAGGACCAACAGGAGAACCCATTGATACTCCATCACATTGCTTATAGTACTCATTATTACAAGAAAATACTGTTTTAGTGCAGGTATCCGCAAGTTTCCTTAAGATTGGTGGTCGTTTGACGCTGCTCATCGCGTCAAGGAGATACCCCCTCACCTTTATCATGCCGGTTATCGTTTTGTATCATTTGATGTAGAATCACTTTTTACTAAATGTTCCGTTAACTAAGGTAATTAATATTGTGCTTGACAGAGTATATATAATCAAAAACTGATAACCACCAATCTTAAGAAAACTACTTTACGTAAATTACTTGCACCAAAACAGTATTTTCTTGTAATAATGATTACTATAAGCAATGTGATGGAGTATCAATAGGTTCTCCTCTTGGTCCTGTTTTATCTAATGTTGAATAATATGTTCTATATAATATACTGTATGTAGGGCATAACAAGTATAACTCAGTTTCAATAGAGAGTAATTACAGTCAGATCATCTGCCTGCCTTTAAATACTGTAGTTTCTAAAGTAGACCTACTTTAATTCTCCACACACAATGTGTATTAACTGGCAGCAGTTACACATACGTATGTGAGATATACTTCGTTATTTTTTTTATTCATGGACATTGGTTTCAATTCTCACCCCGGTACTCTTAAAACAAACTTTAGTCGTAGTTTGAGCTAAAACTTAAAAATTATGTCATTTCGTATTCTTAAAATGATCTTCGACTTGCACTATGTCTAAATGACGCGAACCTCGACTAAAATGATACCTCCGCAGGCCGAATTTTTTAGTCAGCCTTGGGTCAGACTAAATCACCGACTTAAAATATTTACCCCATTTAAAACGTGTTTTTCGTAACTCACAATAAAATTAAAGGAATAAAGCAATTGTATATGCAGGTTTGATAAATCTTCGGTGTGTTAAACAAAAGACACATCAAGTTTAGCTTCCAAAAGGAGA
>NW_022701916.1:0-748 GCF_011630105.1 Anneissia japonica | reverse complement strand
TCATTGGTCCGTTAAAACCCTGCTTCTTCTCGAACTTTTCAGGTTACAACCCACTTCCAGACTTTGTATTCTTTGGCAACGCAAGGTGTATATCGTCATACCACTAGGTTACTGTCATGTTAATATGTGTTGATTGCTTAGGTCTACTTGAAGCTCAATAAAATAATAATGCGACTGTTTTTTCTGACATACTGGGGCTTTCTTTTTTTAATATAAAATCTCTGCTAGTAAATTTCGATAGCCATAGCACTTGCCTTCTAATTTATCAGGTAAAGATATTTGCGGTCTATCGTTGTATTTCTACAGTCAACCTTGGCTAAGTCGAATACAAAGTGGCTGTGATAAACAGTTTCAGTTTTTACTTACTCAGCACAGTGCACAATGCATTTCGATGATCGTCGATCATGTGCAGAATGTTTCATTTTATAGTATAGAGATATTTATTTATTTAATTTTTTTATTATTTTGAAATGATTAATGTAACAATACAGCAACAGTTGACTTGGGTGAGGTTGACTGGACAAAATATAATTGAAAACTGAAGCTTGTACATGCCCACCACTTGCAAAAAGGAACAAAAAAAAAGAAAAAAAAAAACAAACAAAAAAAAAGCAACTCATCATTTTATACACAAAGCATCATTATTTATTAACTGCATGTACATGTTAATGTGAGCTCCTACTTTTTTTTTTAATGATCTTATCAGTCCTTAGAAATTGGCAACAGCACAATTTTGAGAGTAGATTCT
>NW_022701915.1:0-1440 GCF_011630105.1 Anneissia japonica | reverse complement strand
AAGCCTTAAAATGATGGGTCATTTACTGGAATCAACTTACTATTGCCAAAGAACTGTATGTAAGAGTATTACAGTATACCATACATTACTGCTACATTTTATGTCGATTACTAAGTTTAACATATAGCGACAGTATGCTGGTTTGGAATAACATGCCTCAAATATCAAGACACAGTAATGATTTAAGAGTAAAGATAACACTTAACAATGTGTCTAGTTTATGGCTAAGCAATGAATAGCCTGTTTGCATCGCACACTAGCGGATAATTATTATACTTAGGTTAGATTTAATGCATTCAAAAATTTCCTTTTTTCAAGCATTAAATCTAACCTTCGTATAATAATTTTGCTATAGTATGCTATGCGGAGCTCTACTAATTGCTTATTATTATACACTGTCTTCTGGATGTCAGTCCTAATTAAAATGCACAGTAAAATAGAATTAGATGTGTTTAAGAAAGCTCATTTAAATAGATCTCCTGGAAATGGCTTCTTCCAACCTGGGACCCCTGCATATGCAAATTATATGTCAATCTGAATAGCAGTTATGAAAATAATCATCAACGTTATATATATTTTTTTTTTCACATTTCAAGGCCACTTGCCACATATAATACAGGTTAATTTTTTAAAAATCAGCTAACCAGTTAAAACTCACAAATCCTGAGAACTATTTAATAATTTTCCAACCTACTTTAGTTGCCCTGTAACCATGATTCCAACTCTGGAACACACGGCATCGGCTTCCTCCATGGAGTGAGTTGTTAACACACCGCCGCGAGTATCTTTGAAACACGCAATGATAGTATTCCTACGAAAAGGAACGAAAGATTCACGTCAAAATCAAAAGAAAGTAGCAGTATCGGTGTAGAGTTATATCCAAAATCTTACATTGGCAACCAGTGTATAGTATAAAAATGCATCTTAAAATCGTAATGGTACCGTTACGATTTTAATCGTGCGAGAAATATACTCAAGATTAAGTGAGGCGATAAAGAAAAACATTAGCAGTAATTCAGAGATAACATTTCTATTGAATTCATTTTTTAACTTTCTACTTCAATTTTAATAAAGAGCACCCTCCAATTTGTGTATACCAGTGGTCAGCATAAAAATCAGTCGGAGGGCCAAAGTGAATTTTGGACTTAACACAGAGGGCCGTACCCAAACTTCCATTGCGCTTCCAAAAACCTGAAAGCACTGCATTTACACCACTTTATTCTCAGTTTAATGTTACATTTTACATATAATCAGGTTCGGGCTGTAAAAAATAAGATGTTTTCTAGCCAATGTTGCTTGGGGGGCTGCACACATAGGGTTTTTATTTTCGCGGGCCAAAAAAAATCACTGTCGGGCAACACTTTGCCCACCTGTAGTGTATACTATTGCATGTATTTTGTTTTAGGTACTCTGTTTTAAATGCATTTCTACACCAATCAC
>NW_022701914.1:0-943 GCF_011630105.1 Anneissia japonica | reverse complement strand
TGTTCATCAATTTTTAAGCAATTTCAGCCTCAGTCTTGTTTTGAAATACAAAAGTGTAGCCTAAAGGCATTGAAACATGTATGATGTACAGGAATCTAAAACCCCCAAAAGACTGCTATTCCTGTGTGGTGTGGGTTGGTTTACATGGTCGTTGCACTTCAACAATAAAGCTAGTCTTAACTATAGAAAGCTTTTGAATATATTGGAATGAAGAGAGTGGACTGGCCATATTATTTTGTCCTTGACTGTATAATGCAGGATGAAGGTAAAAATAATATAGATTTATACCGCGCCTTTTGCCAAGGGATACAAGGCGCTGGCGATGATCGGATTTCCGGGGGTGGGGTCCTACAAACCGTCAACAAGCGTTGTTGACGCGTGTATATCAAAACGGGGCATTTTTCTGCGGTACCCAACGAATTTAATACTGTAGTCATGTTGCTTGTGATTTCGATCACTTTTATGATAGTTTAATTTTTTTTTTAAAGTAAAATTGTTAAATCTATGTAAGTGTTTTTTTCAACAGTTTCACATTATTGTTTACATATATTTTATTACGTTTTGATTCAACCTGTTAGTGGTACGTACGCGCATTATGCCGATACACACTTATTCTTTGGTAAGAATAGTTTGAAGAGTGATTGTAAGTTCACTGTTTGACATATATAATACACTGCCCTTTATTGAAACGGAATTAAATCGTTAATACCTATCTGCCAGTTTAAAATTCATCCCCACAAGGGTCTCTATAACCCATATCCTGCCTTCAAAAATAAAAACGCAACAGGTGTTACTTACCAATATGGAATATGGCTAATTCGACAACGGCGCGAAACTATACTGATACAGTACTACAACAAATAGAGTATAACCCGGCTAATAGATTACTAATAGAACCGAAAATTTCCGGAGCGCTATTTTTAACAATGGCCAATATTGCTCC
>NW_022701913.1:328-867 GCF_011630105.1 Anneissia japonica | reverse complement strand
ACGTGTTCCATCACTCTCTCGTGATTGGTTAGTATTCATGACGTTGCATCAACTTTTTTTTTTTTTCATGCAAAGCACCGCAGTATCACGCCAGACGCCATAAGAGTAACATCAAGCACAACTGTGGTACCTCACATAGAACAGAGATAAACACAGACAGTTCGGGAATGTTTTTGAAAAATCAGGAGCTTCAATAAACAAGTTAGCAGGTGAAGAAGAAGCTGAGGCTTAGATGTGTATAAGAGACAGGAATTGCGGCAAATGGATTCTTGGAAACGGTGTTCTGTTGGCAAGGTAAGTAAGATTTTCTTCTCGTGACATACGTTCGGCATGGGTTAGGCTCCTACGCCGTAACATGTAAAAAAAAAAATGTTGATCCTAGCTCAATGGAGGGCCTAGGCCCTATATGTTGTTCGTGGATAGGCTATGTATCGACCGTCTGGTTTCTCGGCTGGCTCTGCAAAGTCATATTCTTTAACACGGGCGTTTTCAATTTGTATTTTGTTCAACTTTGCGAATTATCTAGGACACACACAATG
>NW_022701913.1:0-254 GCF_011630105.1 Anneissia japonica | reverse complement strand
GCTAGACCCATCCCTTCCCAAAATAGCATTCCTACTTGTTTCGAATCTACTCGACCTGTTACATTTTTTATTTTCATTTTCTTCCAGATTTGTTACTTCTTCCTCCTCTTCCTCTTCTTCGTAGTCTTTTTCAACATAATGGACGCAACATGGAAAAGTAAGTAAGTAAACAAAAAAAAAACAAAAAACAAAAAAAAACATTAAATTCTATTGTTTTTGTTTTGTTTTATTTTTTTTTTCCTTCAACAAATATG
>NW_022701912.1:0-1057 GCF_011630105.1 Anneissia japonica | reverse complement strand
CTATATATTTGGCATATGGGCTCCATATGGTTAAACCATGGGCAAGGCCCATATGTGATTGCCCAAACGGATCCCATAAGGGAAAAATATGGGGTAGCCCATAAGACTTTTCCCAGATATTTTGCATATGGGCCCCATGTGGGATTGTTACCTGGGGTAGGGCCTATATACAATGCAAAGCAGATTGATCACAAAATCAGAAGCATGATTTCAAACATCCTCAGAACCCAGCTTTTTATTGTTTAAAACTGTCGGGGCCCCCCTTGAATGAAACTACGGTATTATAGTTTGTGATCCGCTTCTCGAGCGGATCATCACCTCTCGATATTGTCAGGATCATCTTTTTTTTTTTGGTGATCCGCATCTAGTGCGGATCACCTCTTGTTATTGTCAGGATCATTATCATCATCATCTTCTTTTTTTTTTCTTTCTCCCCTTTTCTGTTCGCACGATATCTAAAAAAATGCATGAGAGTTTACGCACAAGACCGTCACCGAACATTTGGCTTGGGTGGAATAGTCATGGTAAGCTTTTCAACGCGCTCGGTCATGCGACCCGTCGTGTCCCCCCACCCAGTACCGCCACTGCCCATAGTGATGAACTTGGCAATATTTTTGAAAAACCTTCAACAACGGGCGGAAAAGCGCGCAACGGGTAACAATTGCGAAATCGATTACTATTACTATTAGTGAGCTTTCAGACACGCCGTTACTTTGCGATTGGGTGTCTCAATTTGTACAACCGATCGCAATGCGAAGCTAGTCTGAATGGGGTATAAGTCGGTAGAGCATATATTAATTAAGGCTGAGCAAAAGTTTCTCAAACAGCTTCTAATCCAAACGTATTTTAATAACGAACTATTTGAATTTGTCGCGATGCGTGAATAGTCGCCATTGCAAAAATATCAATGCGAGGACATGTGACTTGATTTGACCAATCCCAAAACAAATTAAGCTACCATTGAGGGCGCATTATTTCTAGTATCTTTGATTATTAGGCCATGGGGTGAAAATCCTAACGTTCAGTCCCGTTCCGAAATTTTCCTAATACTTTCACT
>NW_022701911.1:0-3683 GCF_011630105.1 Anneissia japonica | reverse complement strand
GGAGAGGGTGGGGCAAATGTCCTCCCTGCTCGCCCACCACTGATTGCAGATTGCTGTCAAGTTAAATAAAAGTGAAATAAATACATCTCAACTGAAAGTGAGTCAGAGTTTTAGTTTCAATAAAAGTGTTCTTTATTAATTAATAACATCAACAATAGCTATAATAATAATAATAATCTTGTTTGGAATAAGTTTAATAACCGCAAGTAAACAGTTAAGATAAATAATGGATGCTATTTGCAACAGTACACTGAAACTATTTGAACATTATACAAATTTTAGTCAGATCTTCAAATTTTCAATCACTACAATTAAAGAATTTTGGAGCAGTTCCTGTTCATTAACATGGATCTTCTATTCCCTTATAGAAAAATAACATTTGGCCCAAATCCAAATGTGCACTCAAGTCAAAGCAATTGTTAAAAGCAGACTTTAAAATGTCCCAGTATAAAAATGTCCTAGTTGAAAAAACCTACCACAAAAACAGAATTACATTAATACAAATAATTAATAACATTAAAATTGTAAGGGAGCCTCTCAAAATAAAACAACGCAAAATTGCGAAGACAATGCAAAGTTGGGGATTTATATTATTAAACTTCTATTTAATAATATAAAATAGGGTGATGGGAGATCCCATTGATGGTGATGTCACATAAGTTTGGAACGCTGTAGTAAAGAATGAGGCTCGTTCTGGGTCCCTAAAAAAGAAATGTGCTACAGGATTTTGAGCTAGTGTTTAAAGATTGGGAATTTCCTACAATGGACCGACTTCCAAAAGCTTATAAAAAAAGGCCCATAAAAAATTGTCTCAAACTTTGGATATTCCAACGTGAATTTGGCTGTTCCTTTCCTTTATATATGTTTCTGCTTAAGAAAATGTCTCAATTTTGCGTAAAATAACAGTTTACCCCAGTTTTTTTTTTCGGATTTGTGAGTTATAATAGGGAGTCAGCTGATTCACTCAACCGTAGGCGGTAACGAAAACCAACTGATGAGACGGAAAAGAAAAATGCATCCCGAGCAGAAAATTGAAACATTAGGGCTTTGAGTTATGGCGAAAAAATTTCTTGAGTATGTCACCTCATTGGAAAGATCTTTGAATAAACAAGCAATTAGTGGTTTTTCTCACTAGAGTCTAGAAAAGATAACCTATTCAGCTTGTTAATTATGTACGAATTACATGGCATGCCAAAACCTTCAGAGATAACTCAACAGATACTTTCAATTGCTGAGGCACAGTTTGCGGACAAGTGTCAACCATTTGTAGCGCTGCTATGAGATGGGGGAATACCTCAGCAGCTGCAGTTGGAAGTCTTTTGGAGGCAGCTCTCTCTACAGGGTATAAACTACATCGTTTCCTCAAAGGTACCAAATGGTAAGAAAGTTGCTGAATGTCTTGTAAGTGAGTCGGACGACTTGAGACCTCGGGAAGAGACTATCTTCCCGAAGAAGAAGATGTTGCCAACTTTTTAAGATTTACAACAGGATCATCAGTCATGCCACTGGAAAAAATTAAGGTGGCATTTCTCCCAAGTGCTCGCTTCCCGGTGGAAAGGACGTGTGGCAACTTGATTAAGTCACCTGCTATTTATTCATCTAATAATGAATTAAAACGGGAGTGGAGATAAATTCTCGGAAATGGGGGAATACTTCAGCAGCTGTAGTTGGAAGTCTTTTGGAGGCAGCTGTCTCTACAGGGTATAAACTACATTGTTTCTTTAAAGTACCAAATGGTAAGAAAGTTGCTGAATGTCTTGTAAGCGAGTCGGAGGACTTGAGACCTCGGGAAGAGACTATCTTCCCGAAGCAGAAGATGTTGCCAACTTTTTAAGATTTACAACAGGATCATCAGTCATGCCACTGGAAAAAATTAAGGTGGCATTTCTCCCAAGTGCTCGCTTCCCGGTGGCAAGGACGTGTGGCAACTTGATTAAGTCACCTGCTATTTATTCATCTAATGCCAACATTGTTAATACCAATGTTGATTGTGCGCTGTGGGCGCACCATATGTTTTGTGGTTTGTTTTACGCCTGTTGGGCGTCCCACACATTTTGTCGTACCGACTTACATCCGAGAGATTGTTTTGTTATTAAAAGCTTGTTTACAGTTTTACATCTTAGTCTATCGTGTGATTACTGTGTGTGGATACCTTCTTCACCAATACTGGCGTGGTGACAGCGTATTTTGAATCCACTACAGTCGTTTTATTTGCGTGAGGCATCGTTTATCCACCCTCCGTGCTAGGCCAGTTTTCATAGACTTGGTGAGTAACTGTTTGCGGGGAGCATGACTGTTTTCCCGATCAGCTTGATAACGCTAGCTTCTCTCGTAATTCTAGTAGTAGTACTGCCTACGCCGGAGAGCTATACGTCGATTCACCATGAATAATCGGGCTCCAAAACAATGGAGTTTGGGACGCCATGAAACAAGTACATCATTTGAAAGTTGGCGAAATAACCTGATATATACTTTGTCTTTAGACTCAAATTTTACACCCTTTCTGGAGGACACATGGCGGAAGAAAAGCCGTGCCCATCCTCACAGGGGCTTTACTGACGACGGTTCCGACCTGCCTAAAGCCCAACGCCGCTCAAAAGAATAACATCGTGGACATGATGCTAGGTCAGGTGGCTAATTTTTGCCCAATAATTTCACGGAACTCAATAACAAAGGGTGCCACCTCTCTCGCAGCAATTTGGCAACTGATTAGACAGTACTACAGTTTTCAGAATAGTGGTGCACATTTCTTAGACTTCCGACAACATCAAACACGAACCTGACGAACGCCCTGAGGACCTTTTCCAATGATTATTTTTGTTTATTGAAGATTCACTTCTGGCTCCAGGAACTAACATAAAGCATCATGGCCAGGAGATTACAGAAGAGGAGGAACTGACTCCTTCTCTTGAGAATCTGACTGTTCTTACCTGGCTACGCCTCCTCCACCCCTCATTACCTAAACTGGTAAAGCAACGATATGGTACAGAACTTAGATCAAGGACCCTGGCTTCCCTTAAGCCAGAAATTTTGCAAGCTTTGGATTCATTACTTGTGGAATTGAATAGCGGAGACGTAGCTGCCTTCCGTACACTTACTAAGCGCCCGCCTACCAGATCTACCAGTCGCACCACCAGGCGACGATCTTGCCCTCTCCCAGCTAGCAAAGCGACGTTGGCCCAACGTTGGTAAACGTTGGCAAGCGTCGGTAAGCGTCGGGGTCGGATATCTGACGTTGGTACGACGTTGGTGTTTGGTTGCAAAATTTGGTCGGAGAAGTATCGTCAAACCAACATTGGAATTTCACGTTGGCCCAACGTATGAATATATTTGTCGATTTTCCGATGTCGTCCCAACGTTGGTAAGCCGTCGTAAATATTAAGTCTGACTACCGACGTTGGTACAACGTCACGATTTGTTACTGGCCCGACGTCGGCAAACTACTAAAAAGATGGTTGGGTACTACCGTTGGCCCGACGTTGGCTAGAGGTTGTAATATTAGATGTGATTGCAGACGTCGTCTCAACGTCACAGTACGTTGTTGGCCCGACGTCGGTAAACGTTTGAAATGGAGGTTGGTTAAAACCGTTGGCCCGACGTTGGTTAGAGGTTGTAAACATTAGATGTGATTGCAGACGTTGCTTCAACGTCACATTACGTTGTTGGCCCGACGTAGGTAAACG
>NW_022701910.1:0-1369 GCF_011630105.1 Anneissia japonica | reverse complement strand
AGGTTTTCCCCTCTTGAAAACGGTCAGGTAAATTGTTCCCATTGTTATTACAGTAGATAGGCCTTATGTGTGTACATACAAAAAAAAATTGACTAGTTGCATACGATTTTTTTCCATGAATCGATAAATCCCAAAAAGAAAGGGGGGTCTGGGGGTTCTCCCCCATGAAAATTTTGATTCCTAGAAGGCGGGAAATGAGCTTTCCCGACTTCTGAGGTGTCTTTTAATTACTTTTAAGTTCTTGAAAATTCAAGGTTTTCCTCTCTTGAAAATTATTATAATGAATCAATGAACCCAAAGAGAAAAGGGAGGTTCAGGTTCTTCCCGGGAAAATGTTGATTTCTAAATGGTGGGAAATGAGCTTTCCCGACTTCTGAAGTATCTTTCAGTGACTTTAAAAGTTTTCCCCTCTTCAAAACGGTCAGGTAAAATTTTCCCAATGTTATTACAGTAGATAGGCCTTATGTGTGTATACATAGGCCTACACAAAAAATTGAGTAGTTGCATACGATTTTTTCCCATGAATCGATAAATCCCAAAAAGAGAGGGGGTCCGGGGGTTCTCCCCAGGAAAATTTTGATTTCTAGAAGGCGGGAAATGAGCTTTCCCGACTTCTGAGGTGTCTTTTAATTTCTTCAAAATTCAAGGTCCTCCCCCCCCCTCTTGAAAATGATTCAATTAATCAATGAACTCCAAAGAAAAGTTCTTCAAAATTCAAGGTTTTCCACTTTTGAATTCAGTCAGGTAATTTTTTCTCATTTTTTATTTTATGTGTGTATACATACATAAACAAATGAGTAGTTGCATGCGTATTCTTTTTGCCACGAATCGATAAATCCTAAAAAAATAAGGTGGTCCGGGGGTTGTGGTCCGGGGGTTCTCCCCCTTGAAAATTTTGATTATTAGATGGCGGGAAATGAGCTTTCCGACATTTGAAGTGTTTTAATGACTTTTATGTTGTTCAAAATTCTAATTTTCTTATTGTAACAACAACAACAAATCTGAAAAGGTAGGTCTAGAGTTCTTTTTCTTTCCCCCTTTTTTTTTGTTGCCCAAGGGATGGGTCAGGACCCATGACCCCCTCCCCTAGATCCGCCAATGTGAATTGCCAGAAAATGTACTGGATAAACATTCTCTTTCCCATCCTTCTCCTCCTTCTTCCCTCCTTTTTTTGCATTTCCGATCATACAAAAATCTCCAAACATTATATATTTTTTGCCAAAAAGTGGGGGAGGGGGAGTCGGGCCCCGCCCCCGCCTCCCCCCGGTTCCGCCGGCCATGGAATGGTTAAAAAATCATCAGTAGTAAGGTACTGCAGTCTAGCCCCGCTAGAAGGCGCTCAGGGAAGGGTGATGCTATGACGTCATTT
>NW_022701909.1:0-946 GCF_011630105.1 Anneissia japonica | reverse complement strand
AAACTCACAGGGCGCTTATTTTTAAGAAGGGCTTTCGACAGGGTGTTGTTTTCGAGAGGTGTTTATTTTTTGTTATGTATTTACTAAAAAATAAACGCCGCTTATAATATCACTGTAAATGTGGAACTACATACCGTAATTACCGTCAAAATGTGTTATTGCATGATCATAAAGACTTATTGATCCCAACCAGATTAGAAAAAAATGTAATGCTACTGGAGAAGATCAATAGAATGTGTTGAGAATGATGTTGCATAGATTCGTTTACAGTCATTTTGGTGGGGAGAGGGGGAAATTCATTCGAGGAAAAAATTAACACCTCAGGGCGTTTTTTTCCCCAAATATGAGACTAAGCGTTTATTGGAGATGGAAATTTATTTAAAGAGGGGCGTTTATAGGTAATATATAGGCCTAATATATATAATTTTAATAGGTAAATGGGATAATTCCATAAAAAACAGCAAAAGACAACATAATGCAAGAACATTTAAAATTTAAATGGAACAGTAGAGAAAATCCGATCAGAATGACAAAATAAACTAAGTATTCACTGGAAAAAATCCCAATATCTGTCGACGGATCCGTTTAAGCCTTCCAGGCATCATCAATGCAGCTAGGGTGTAGAACAAGACGGAACGTTTGACCAGCTTAGGCAGGGCGCAGACTAGCCCCACGTGCAGCCCCACTAATAAACACAGAGGCAAAACATGGCAATATACTGTATATAAATAGTGGAACACTAGCTATGCGCATACTCGATTATGCGATTTTATAGGACGGAAGACTCGGTTCCAGTAGATACAGCGAATATTTTGTCATTCTTAACGAGTTCTAAGAAATTCTTAGCACTAGTCCGCGAATTTGTGAACAAGATGGGAGATCTAAAGATACAATCTCTCTCTCTTTCTATATATGTATTTATATACAGTATATATAAATTTTAAAA
>NW_022701908.1:0-746 GCF_011630105.1 Anneissia japonica | reverse complement strand
GAAAATCACATCGGTCTGGTGCTGACACCAATACAAATGTCTATAGATTAGTTTATGTTAAAAACAGATTTGCTGTATTTAGTAGTAAGAAAACTACTGGTCAAATTAACATTTCGCCAGTTCTTTAGTGTTCATTAACTTTTTTTGCACACCGACTTCACCAAACATATACTTACGACCAGAGAGATACGGAGGGCTGAATTTACCAATATGATGAAACATTTTGAGTCCGTGTTGGCTCAAGGTATTTGCCGACAGTAGGTGCGTGTTTGAAACATAGACCTAGAATTTCGGTCGGAGTCCCGGAATAAAAAATCCCTGGTAGGGCTCATAGTGAGCATTTTCGTATGGCTTAACATACAGCAAAATTTTACTTTTGGACCACAATATAGGGATTGACAATCAAAATTACGTAAAATTGATAGAAAAATTAATATTTTTAGTTCGACAAAGTCTTGGTGACCGTGGTTCCTGTCTGACAAGGAAGGGGGTGGGGGAGTCAACTACTCTCCCTGCACCGACGGCAGGTAATAAAACTAATTGTGTTTTCTAACGTCGGTGTCATAATTCTAATTTTGGATATGTTTGATGAAAATTGTTTTTTTCTTGTCCATATTGACATACCGTATGGAATGCAAAAATTTATGTTAACGAGAAAAAAATTTAAATGCATTATGTACTATTGTACATTGTTTGGTATTCTAGAAATTTGTAATCAATAGCAGTTTTTGGGGTCGGGGGTAACA
>NW_022701907.1:0-815 GCF_011630105.1 Anneissia japonica | reverse complement strand
ACCATTATTATACTACACATAATTAATCATTTTTGACATCTTTATTTGTTAAGGCATATTTGAAATGATGACATATGTACAGTGTGTAAATCTCTGCACACGCTGGGGATTATACTTAGTCTTGCATTTGCACATTACAAGGACATTCACATACTTCCTGGCAATTACTTATTATAAATCTTGGTCGAAGGGGAGTTAGATAAAAGTAAAATTGTACTTCTCTAGGGAAACATACTAAAATACATTAAAAAAAATCATATAAGACCACAGATGACCTGTAGAACCCACAGTGCAGTTCCAACCATTCTATGTACACTAGAAGACAATCTCCTACTTTTTTTGTATACTGTATTGAGTTTTTTTATGCACTTAAAACTTACAGCCTAATGTCCTATATGAAGGACTAGATAAATAGAGCAATAAATAGCTTACTAAAGGACAAGCAATACGGCATTGGAAGGTCTGTTTCATACAAAAGTTCAATCCCTGACTACTGTGTTAACTCACCCTTAAAGCTAGGCTCAGGAGGAAAACATTGTTTTGATATGTTATACAATCTGATTTTTCAAAAACATAAAAACTTGGGAGAGGGGGGTTAAAGGGTTTTTAAACATTCAAAACCTGTATCTCAGTGAAAGTTCCAAAATTTTTCGTCAAACACCATTTTTGTGTCTTAGAAAAAGCAGTTGTACGACAAATCAACATTTTTATTCTCTTGGAGCCTAGCTTTAAAAAAAAGGAGAGAAGAGGGCACAGTATTTACCTGAACCATGGTGGCACAGATGAAGAGAAGGAGGTTCTCTAGCGACAACCCC
>NW_022701906.1:0-767 GCF_011630105.1 Anneissia japonica | reverse complement strand
TATATATATGTATAGTATATATATGTATATGTATAGTATATATATATATGTATATGTATATGTAAATGTATATGTATATATGTATATGTGTATATGTATATGTGTATATATATATACGTATATCTACATATGTATGTATATATATATGTATATATATGTATATGTATATATGAATATATATATATATATGTATATATAGGTCTATGTATATATATATATGTATATGTATATGTATAGGCCTATGTATATATGTATATGTGTATATGTATATATATATGTATATGTATATATGTATATGTATGTGTATATATGTATATGTATGTGTATATATATATATGTATATGTATATATGTGTATATATATATGTATATATGTATATGTATGTATTTTGTTATTTTTCCTAGATTATGGGAAAAACTTCCTAATGAAATTAAACAATGTACATCCATTTCGGACTTTAAAGCCCAGCTCACAAAACACTTGATCTCAAAATATTAATACTAATAATAACTATTAATTATCTCTGTTTTCCATTTTTTTTATAGTTAAATCAATTTATTTTGAATTTACTTTTTTGTATATATTTATATTTATATTGTATTGTCATTGTATTTGTTTTTGATGATGGAGTAAGAGCAGTTTACTGTTTGGGCTTATGCCTATTACTTACTCCAAGAATATTGTATGTATACTTTTTACTCTGTCGAATAAATATTATTATTAAATATTATTATTATTATGTGTATATATGTATATATATGTATGTA
>NW_022701905.1:0-299 GCF_011630105.1 Anneissia japonica | reverse complement strand
ATATATTTATTTATATATTCATTTAATATACTTATTTGTATATATATATTTATATATTTATTTATATATATACTGTATTATTATATATATATATACTGTAATTATTTATATATTTATTTATATATTTGTTTGTATATTTATTTGTTTATTTATTTATATATATATATTTGAATATGTATTTATATATATTTATATTTTTATATGTTTATATATTTATTTATATAATTATTTAAATTTTTTTTATATATTGCTAGTATATTTATTTGTATATTTATATATTTATATATATTAATATGTTC
>NW_022701904.1:0-1052 GCF_011630105.1 Anneissia japonica | reverse complement strand
GCCATAGCGTCACTGAATATTGTATTCTGCCATGGTTAGTGCTACTTTACAATTCCCTGTTGACCGAGTACAATATTATAGTATACCAAAAGCCTAATCCACTTATATGTGCCAGATGAACAGGCTTTCAAGAATGAAGATGAAATAAATATAAAGTGTATGATGAAAGTGCACAAACATAGATGTATTTAACAATCACATTTTCTCTTTTATCAAATCTATTCATACATTTTCTATACATTTAAGCATTGATGCTAGGGCATAGTGTACATAAAAATGGACTAATTACTTGTTACATTACATCTTTATACAAACCTGATAAAATGCAAATACCTGTAACTCTTACTTGTGTGCTTGGTTGCAATATAGTGGTGGGATACATTCAATTGTGAATATGCTCTATATGCCACTATAACTAAAATCAAACATGGAAATGGACTTTATATTTGTCAGAAAGTTTGTTGAAATGGTATATTGTTATTTTATTGTTAAAGCAACATAAATATATTTTTTAAAAGTTGTGTTTTGAATATTTATATCCCACTTACCTTTAAACAACTTTTAAAAAAATATATTGAAGTTATATGCGGCATGTCGTGGCGAAATGGTTAAGTTGTCGCTAGGGCCAGTATTGAGTAAATGAGCTATAAAATATGAGAGCTCCAAAAATTGCCTAAAAATCCTAATTTGTTTTTCACTATAGATCAACAGTTTAATGTCTTATTAATCATGTACCAAAGTATTAGTTCTGGAAGTGGTCAACAAATTGTTTACATTAAAGTTTTTTTGATAGTTCTTTCTATTAAACAATGTATTTACAAATATCTTTGAAAGGCAATTACTCAAAAGCATGTTTATTTTGATTCTAAGAGTACTGTACTTTTACTTTCCAATAACTTAGGCTTGAAATGTCCAATTTGAATGAATGACCCCTCATTTTAAAGATCACATACTTAGGTATCTGAAAATACCAATAACTTGAATTTAAATTTTTGCTACAACTTAGCCATTTTGCCACAACATGCCTCATATGTTATTGAAGTTTTATGTCA
>NW_022701903.1:0-1731 GCF_011630105.1 Anneissia japonica | reverse complement strand
TTTTTTTTTTTTTGAGTCGGCAAACTGGGATTCGGCAGAGTGGTCTCGGCAATCTGGCATTCGGCAAACTGGATTTCGACCATCTGGCCATCCGTACAATAAGAGACATCTGGCACAGTTTGTTATGACTCTAGCTCTGGTACCGTGTTAATAACCGTCTACGATTCAGTTTACCGGTTCTATCAAATGCATTAACAGCTGCCTCTATGCTGTATATCAGTTCCATCTGATGCACTAACAGCTGCCTTTAATACTGTATGTCCAGTCCCATCTGATGCACTAACAGCTGCCTCTAATGCTGCACCAGTTCCATCTGATGCATTAACAGCTTTCTCTAATGCTGCACCAGTTCCATCTGATGCATTACGATGGAATCATTCATGGATGCACTAACAGCTGGCTCTAATGCTGCATACCAGTTCCATCTGATGCCCTAGCTGCATCATGCTGCCTACTAGCTCCATTTGACGATATAATTATTGGGTAATGATAGGCATTTATAAAACGCATATCCGTGGTCTCTATATGCGCTGGGGTGGGAAAAGAAGGTAAATAAATCCTCCATCTGATGCTTCTCTCGTTTCATCTGGTGCATGTCCGTCACATCTGTCGATGCCGCACTAACAGCTGCTCTGATACTAAAATCTTTGGATTATCCGTTGAATTTGTAGGCTTAGACCTACAGACATTTAGAAGATTTGGTCAGATCCTGTTTTCTAGCATTCTGATGATACTGTAAATCTTGATTAAATGCTTATCGAGTTTTGGACTAATGATAGTACATTTCGTTTCTCTTTTTTAGACGTTTTATATTGCAGAGTGAAATATAAAAAAAGGAGACCATAGGAATGGCTGCCGAAAAGAAGTTACCCTTAGTAGTAATATTTTGCGAGTTTCCTGAAGTCTATGATCATATTAGAAAACTAGATGCCACAATACCACTTCAACTTATTGAGGTTACTAATATGCAAGGTTTGAAATATTCCTTAGCTAAATATTTAAGGCTTGTAGGCCTACACAGATCTTTGCGATGTCTTTTTTTTTTCTTGCATGGATATTACATGAGACGTCGTGCATTACATGTGATGTGATGATCTTCCCTAAAACACGATTTGTGTAATATTTTCGTCTTGTGTTATTGTGGAACAGGTATAGGTCTAGGCTTACGTGCATAAATTGGTACCGTTGTCTCTTTAGATTTGATTTGAATTTATTTAGCCATCAGAGTAAAATACAAAAACAATTGAAGACAAGACAAGATAAAACAAAACAATTGAATACTCTGAAAGCAAGGAATAGCCCAAAAAGGTTTGAAAGAAACATATTTCCATTGGGATCCTGCGAACGAAACATTCAATTGACAAATGGAAGTACAGGGAAGGGATCAACACAAAGCAAAAAAGGAAAAGGGATTATTTACAATTTTAAAAGTTAAGACAATACAAAATATCAACAATTTAAAAAAAAAAAAAGCCAATTTGACCGATTAAAATTCTCATTAAAAAAGACTTACAGAACTACTATACATTCCAGGGGTGATCTTTGAGGGACTTTTTAAATGCGTTTAATGAAGTGGAGAGCTTTATTTGTGTTGGTAATCTGTTCAACTCAGTTTCCAATCCCTTAACAAGTGCGGTGCCAGCCTTTCTCCGACAGGTGGTCTACCAGTCTCCGAAAATGAGCCAAGGTCCACACCCACATCAGCTCACCCTTGTGTGTTACAATAAAATT
>NW_022701902.1:0-834 GCF_011630105.1 Anneissia japonica | reverse complement strand
CACTGCAAATACGTGGTTGAAGAACGGGCTACCAAGAACCCAACGAACGAGTTGCAATGATGAAGATCATGCGAAAACCATGGCTTTATTATGTGTAAACGTTTCAGACATTTGTATGGAACAAAGTACTTGAAGTTAGACCTGCGCGTAAACATATCGTTTTTCATTGATTATGCGTCATTTGATTTGATTTGTGAAATTATTTTTTATGGTATGCGCGATACATCTTTATCGATCGCGCTAGTGTGAAACCCCTCTTATTTCTTTTATTTTCTATATGAACAATTACTTTAAAAATTTTATCGTTGATCTTTATTGTTATAGTAGAAACATGCCTTCATAGCCTGAGGTGGCAGTTTCGAATGTTACTGAAAAATGAAACAATTTGTTCCTATTTAAGCATTAATATTATCTCTCTATATTTCTATTTTGTTTATTGTGTATTTGTATTGTGTTAGTATATATATATAAAGAATCTCTATTGAGATCCAGCGGGCCGCCACTGATGCACGGTAGAGATTGCATCTTTAGATCTCCAATCTTGTTCACAAATTCACGGACTAGTGCTGTCTCGTAAGAATTTCGTAGGACGCGTTAAGAATGACAAAATATTCTCTGTATCTACTGGAACCGAGCCACATAGCTTGTATTCCACTATTTGCATTCACACCGGGGCTGTGTATATATATTGCCTTGGTTTTGCTCTGTAATCATTAGTGGTCGTGGGACTAGTTTTGGCCCTACCTAAGCTGGTCGAACGTTTCGTTTGGGTCTACTTTAGTGGAGATGTGCGCTTAATAAATCTTATTATTATTATTATTATTATTATTATTA
>NW_022701901.1:0-1275 GCF_011630105.1 Anneissia japonica | reverse complement strand
AACAGACAAGCAAGCCCAGTGAAGTTGATTAGCCAGTGCAAAGTGGCATTTGTTAAAAATGACTGGGATGACGACAGCGTCTTTACACATATGTTCCAATCTAGGTTTAGGAGAAGCTGGGTCCATTGGAACATAAACTAAACCAGCAAGCATACACGCCAAAATAGATTCGAGAGCTTCTTCGGAACGCCTTTTACCGTCATTTGAAGGACGCCCTCTAGAACATGGTAGTACTCTTCGTGATCAACGACATAACGTGGTATGCTCCTAAAGTTACTCATTTTTAAAGTGTTTTGGTGTAATATAGTAGTAGGCCTATACAGAATATTGTTATGAAAGAAAATTTTCATAAAAAATCCAGATACACTAAAATAATACACACATTAAAATTAGGTTAGGTGACGCTAATTAGTGTGACCCAATTCTTGACATTCTTGAAGACTAGGCTTTTACGTTAATATCATGAAATAAATAATCAATAATATCATGATTTCGAATAAATTTTTCGAATAATTCTAAGTATAACAAATTTTATTTATATGAGTTTTATACTTTTTAAATCAAATAGATTTTAGATACAAGCTCGTGTTTATGTTTTATTAAATGATTTTATTTGTATTTATCGTTCTATATTTATGTTGTAAGTAATTCAAATATATATCAGTAAAAGTATATATTTAATGTAAAGGAAAAAACGAAAATATATGTCATATATAATTTTATCCCAATGTTTACATTGGTAACTGCAATGTTTGTATCTTGCAATATTAATTGTTTATAGGTGCTTAATTTAAAATTTATTATTAATATACTTTTGTGTAATCTTTATTGTGAAATGGAAAGTTTAAGAAATATTATGTACTTGAAATAAATGTGGGTTTGACTCCCACAAAAGAGAAAACAAAAATTAAATGAGTGTACTTCATGATTAACTATATATATCTATATTGACCTGAAATGTGTTTGTATTTGTTACGAGTATTTTGCCGTGTTGGCTTTCCAATGATTTATTATGAATCGATGGCCTCCCATACTTGGCTGATTGCGTATATAACAGTGCATCAGGTGGAAGTGGGTCTCTTCAATGTTGGCTACTAGGGCGAAACGTGAAACGTTGGTGTAGCCTGGAAATCGTCTCATTGCGGCTAGTTCTGCTCATTGGAGGGTGAGATTGAACTGAAAGACACACCTCGTTGAATGAGATAGCCTAGAATTAGCAACAGATTGAGCCTGGGTGTTCTGGCCTTGTAGAGCGATTGTGGTACGACGGCAAGA
>NW_022701900.1:429849-433921 GCF_011630105.1 Anneissia japonica | reverse complement strand
TATATATATATAATATGTAAATTTATTTAGATACAACAATGTTTTTACAACCAGTAATATATTATATAAATATTATATATTTAATATTTATTTGTTTCTGTACATATTATATCAAGGAGCAGTTATATTATGACTGCTCTGTGATACATATAAATAAAGAGTATTTATCCATGAAAATCAAGATAGCTCACCAACTTGACAGAGACTACCAGTGAAACAAGGAGGACAATCACAAGTATAAAGAATACAGTTATCAGCATCAGCAACACAGGTTCCTCCATTTACACATTTGCTGTGCATACAGATATCAACCAATTCTAGCAGAAATGAACATTAACCAAATATGAAATAGAAAACAAATAATTGTATTTAAGGGCTATATTATAAGACAGTGTATTTTTTAACAACAACGCAAGGAAACAAGCAAAAGAAAGTTATCAGAATTAAGTGGTAAAGTAATAGATAAGCAAAAATTATTAATATTTTGAGAAATGTTTTTATCATACTTGATATAGTTGGTTGTTTCTGAATTTACCTGTTTCACAGTATTGACCGTAGTAACATGGAGGACACATACAGAGGTAGTTAGAACAGGTATCTGGTACTTCAAGAGCAACACACGTAGCATTACTATGACAACTATGATTATCACAAGCACTCACACCTAAGAATGGGAATGAATGATTGTATATTAAAGTATTGGAATTTAGCAGCTGAAATAATGAGTAAGCAATCCACCAAAAGATTTATTTCGACTTAAGGCCAAATAAAAAAAAAATATTGTGTTGGCCACGCCCGACCAACCCAAAATGTTCGAAATTGAGTCAGCATTTTAATGTTTTTTTTAAAAGGGCCGGAATAGGCCTATCTTGCGACAGTAGGCGATGCGACAGTGTTAAGCGATCGTTTTGCTCTCCAATATAGATTTAAGAATGGTATTTGTTGTATTTTTGTGTATTTTCTACTTTGTAGGCATAAACAATTTTTGGTCAAAAAAAAAAAAATAAAATAAAAAAGTTGACCTACCGACCTACCCACCCATTTTTTGAATTTTTCCAAAACATGGCCAACACAAGATTTTCTTTTTATTAGTTTAATTAACCATGATATCACTTTACTCATAGGCCTACAATTATACCATACCACGGAAATATGCTTACATTAATTTTCTTTAAGAAACGAAAACACATAGGCCTACCAGGATTGAAAGATTTTAGGAAGAATAAAATACAATTTACGATTGTAATAATACAACAGTAATTTCAGTGACATTTTGCCTTTCTTTAAAAGATGGTTTGCTTGATTGACATGTGGTTTCTGGGTGTTATTAAGAATATCTTCTGCTAAAAGGATGGTGTATGGGACGCTTGGTCAAAATCAATTTTCCAGTTTCTTCTGAGTAAGGCACAAACAAGGAAGCATTTTCATTCACCAAAGGTAATAAAGCAAACACAAACTAAGCCTACCACTACTTACGTGTACCATACTGCATTTATGCATTGGAAATGATTATTTTATGAAATATTTGTTATATATTAGGTTGTGGTTTAAAATGCTTACAATGAAACCTATCATACACAAACCTATTTCACAGTTGGTTCCAGAAAAACAAGCTGGGCACGAACATGAGTGAGATGAAACACGATCATTACATACACCTCCATTCAGACAAGGGTTTGATGCGCAAGCGCTCACTGAAATCAAGCAAATGAAATACCCAGTGCTCAAAATTCAAGCACTGTTTATAATTATTTGAACATTTGATATTGTAATCCCAGCACAGCACTTTAATTTAAGAAGCAGAATATTTAAAAAAACATTAAGAAGTCGTCCTTAACACAATAAAGTAATTAAATAATAAAATCAATAAACCAAAATAAACCAATTTAATAAATAGTTGCATCAAACTGTTAGCAATATTGACTTTAAAATAACTTTCATATTTACATTGACATGCTGTTTCACAGTCTGCAAGGGTTTGAAAGTTGTTTTCATTTCCTTCACAATGGTATGCAAATACTTCACAATTAGCGGATGTACTGTTGTAGTAAAAACGCAGCACTGGCAATTGTGGGCATGTTCCAGCCACCAAAGGCAAAGAACAGACAACTGAAAGATGATAGTTTGGGTAAAGAAAACGTGTTTATTACTCATAAACTGTGTTAGAATCTCATTTCAGAAAGGTCGGTAAACTCACACCAGCGGTGGTGCCAGAAATTTTCCGACAAGTAGCCCGACGTGTCCAACGGAGGGGTCCGAACCAAAGGGCCGACGAAGCCTCAGTCGACAGCCCGCTATAAAAAAAAAAATCCCTTGTAATGTTCACGAGGAGGGTTTCTATGGCTTAGCATGGTCCAAAATGTGATTTTGGACCACAATATTAGCGTTAATTAGATAAGCAAATTATTATTTTTTATACTTTTGATCCGACGACCTAGGCATTCGTCGGACGACAGGGGTTCGGGCTAGTCCGATGGGGAAAATGATCTCCCTGATTCCCCCCAGACCCCACCACTGACTCACACTTATGTCAAAATGTTGAGTCAGAATATGTTTACAATAGTTCATAATAATAAACACAATATTAAAAAAATGACCTCATGATGATGATGAATATAAAAATATATATTACTTTCAGTAATAATAATATTATTAATAATAATAAAAATAATAATAATAGTAATAATAATGTTAATTTAGTGCAAAATGTTGGAGCTTTGATGCGCTTAACATTCAGTATTTCAATAGAAATTAACCCCTCACTGAAAAATCACAACCCCAGACCCCTCCCCCACAAAAGAAGAAAAAAAAGTAGTGTTTGTTACTCATAAACTGTGTTAGCATCCTATCAGAATCATGTGTCAAAAATGTTTCAAATATTGAATAATACAATATTAATAAATTACCTTCTTCACAATGTTTGCCTGTGTATCCTGAAGGACAATTGCAGACGAAACCAGAACAGGTAACAGTAGATGCAACACAGTAGCCTCCATTTTTACATGGAGAATTAGAACATCCATCAAAAGCTTTGATTATTTTAATGAAAAATTTATGAAAATAATGGTAAAATTATGTAAACCACATTAGATATGTAAAGCATATAAAATTCCAATATCTGTAATTCACAAAATACATAAAAGCTAAATTATTTGTATGAAAAAGAGAGAGACAAGTGGTCTAATCATACAGGCCTCTGTGGTCTAAACAGTATGACGCTCACCGAAATAGCGAGGGATTGCGGATTCGATTCCCCCCGAGACATCTTTCTCATACAACTATAATAAAGAACTTTCGTTGATAGATTATGGTTGATAGGATTTGTAACATGATGTTCGTCTATATTTGAGCACTATATTAATATTATTAAATTATTAATATTATTTTTATCTATTTGATTTACACATTTTTTTGTGTTCCCAATACTAAGCAGCAAATTTATTTAAATATTATTTCCCATGATTAAAAATTCACTCCATTATGTGCGAGCTCTCAAATTGTATGGAAATGAGAGAGAAAAATGGTCCAGTGGCGGCTATAGGATATATTTTCTGGGGGTGAGGGGAAGGCCTAAGTTGTTTTACAGGGGGACTTGAGCTCGTAGGCTCGAGCTGGTGGAAGGGGCTGAGAGGGGTTCCTCTCCCAAATGAGATTTTTTTAAAGAATAGCAACCTCTGGATGGCTGGAAATGGCACTCTCAGACTGTGACAGGGCTTGGTGTGGGCCTATTTTTATGTTTTATGGTCTGACTGCCTGACGAGCTCTGTCCGGGCTTGACTTAAGCCCCCTGTCTCCCCACTGGTGCCGCCACTGTACTGGTCCTAGATCCGTAATGATATCGTAAGGGCCTCTGTGGTCGAAACAGTATGACGCTAGCTGAAACAGCGAGAGATTGCGGGTTCGATTCCCACCAGAGACATTTTTTCATACAAATATATTTTAATAAGGCGTCTGCATAGACTACAAAAGGTCCAGGTTTGAATCCCGGTTAAGGCACCTATTTTTTCACACTCACAGATTCCTCTTCTTTAACGTTCAAAATTGGTTTATTATAGCATTACCGCAATACTAT
>NW_022701900.1:421752-429822 GCF_011630105.1 Anneissia japonica | reverse complement strand
AAAGTATATGTATGTATATATAATATCTCTTGGTTTAATTTTATTCTGTAACTAACAAGTGACTTTTGGATACAAAAACAATAAAACCTCAATAATCTTTGTGGGAGAGCGTAGGAGGCAGCATCTATCTTTTTGAGACTGATTAAAAACAATAACTGCCAAATTAAACAAACTCTTCTGTATATGACATATTAGTAAGTAAAATGCTCCTTTATAATAACTTAGTCCTACCTGTTTCACAATTGATACCATTATAGCAACCGACACACGCACACACATAGTTTTCACACGAATCCACCTGAAAACACACACCTCCATTTAGACATGGGTCATCTGCACACGTTTCAGCTGAAAAACAATTTTAATTTGAAGGAAAACAAGGAATTTATACCATGATTTAGTTTGTTTAGTTGAAAATCATTTGTTTTTAAGTCTTTGGTTATTGCTAAACAGACAGGGTTGTGAGCGTTTGATTGTTACTAATTAGGGTGATGACAACCACAAAGGTGGCAGCAGTAATGACAGAGATGAAGATGAAAACAAGAATAAATAAGATGAGAAATAAGAAAAGAAAAGAAAAGTGACAGAACAGCAGGAGGAGACACACCTCATTTTAACTACAATATTTCATAATTTTTAAGACAAAAAGTTTTAGACAAGGCTAAAATCGTATTAATTTATTTATTAGAAAGACAAATTTGAGATACGTTACCTGTCACAGATCTTCGTACAGGGTGAACTGCAAAACAAAAAGGCATCTAAATATTTCAGAAATAATAGCAAAAACTTAACAAAAAAAATAACTTAACTTTGGACTTATGTTGGAAAATATTGTCAAATAATTATAGTTTAGGCATGCAATCATACAACTTGAAAACTACAACTAAAATTGTTCTAAGATCAAGTAACACAATTATAACTAATAACAGTATTAATATTTACATTATAACTGTAATTAAAATATTTAAAAGCCATCCCCATTCAGTCGGCATACTGTCTCCATTTTCATTACCTAATCTTTATACATTTACCAGATTTTTCTGTCTTACATTGTTTAGCTAGCCGTTTGCAATATTTTCTATACAGGCTTTAGTTACAGAATTATTCAATTCCGCATTGAGGATCGGATTCAACACTAGCCACTGCATACAATGGCTCTAATTGGCTCTGCTGGTTAAGACACAACGCTAGTTAATTTGAGAACATACTGAGCACACTTCAGGTAGAGGAAAACATCATTCCTTAAAAAAAAAATCTTACTTTATGGCAGTTAACGTTTTCTTTTTAATGATATATTGTGTGTAGTGTAATTGCATATATGTATCACTTAATAAAGTAAATATTAATTTAATAACTTTTCAGCTTAAATTTAAATGTTCATGAGATCCAGAGGTACGTTGGTCAGGAAATAATTGCCCAACTACAGTATGTACTCTACAAACTTGAATAGCTGAAAATACACAAGCTGTTTACCTTCAATATCTCGTCGCCTTCTTCCAATGGCTGCAAAAGAGAAGTGGTACACATTATACTTGATTTTACAGTGTTATAAAAAAATATATATTTACTGTGTATCATTAGTGCTGTTAATGAAGTACCATGGAAAATAAAATTGTTAAATGAATTACATATACCTGTTTGACAAATGTACATACTTGTCGTGAAAAAGCACTCTTGCCCAGCAGGGCAAGGATTGCTGTCACAAGGAGATGATGTTGTCCCTTTGTATCTTGAGTATATTTCCCAATATTTTTGGGCACTTATTGTCAGAGGTCACGGTGCCATAGCCTACAATTTTCATAATTCGAAAGTGAGTGTTTGATGTCGAATATATGAAAGGCTACATTCGGGCGTACGTTAATCCGTGGCGCAACTAGCGAGATGTCCAGACTGGGCGATTAACGAACGCTAGCGTAAGTGTTCACGCGAAATATTTCGCGCATTTTATTTCCACTTATCATAAAATCTTCTGCATTGATCAGACAGAACTAGTACTTGAAAGGTAGGTCCTTTTTATAATGTGGTCATGTTTATAAGAAATAATGAAAATTAAGCCCCTCACTGGTGCAGATGCAGGATTTGGCGGTAGGGGGTACGTGCAAAAATTAAAGAAATGGTAAAGTAAAATTCATCATCACATCACCATTATCAGCTATTTTCGGCAACCACTTTACTTTACCTACTGAGTTCACAACCACCTCGGCCCCACCGCCAAAATTTAAAGAAATAGTACCTTTAGATGGCCGGAAATGACACTTTTATACACTAACATTCACCATTATCACACCATCATTATTTAGTCTAGATGAAGCGCCAGCAAATTTCTCATGATCTTTAATCAGGGATTTTTGTACCATAGAAAATAAAACTACAGAAACACTTCTTTGATGTATTTAATATACTCGACCTACCTCAAAGCCGTGTGGCCACGTTCAACTCGGCCCCACCATGGTTGGGGCTGAGGTGAGAAAATTTGAGGAAATACAGTAGAACCCCTCCGTTGAGACAACCGTATTCAGGGAACACCTCTATTAAGGGGATGGGTACACTTTCTGATTGTGTCAAATGGTCAAATAACCCCTCTTAAGGGGGACTTTTTTTTACCATTGTATCACAACTACAGCAGTCTCAAAGTAAGAAAATTTCAATCAACTTCATATTTTAACACCAGAGTTTTCCCCTTTGAATTTTTAGAGTAAACGTCGGTATAGTCCTACTGAATGTGTTTACTTCATATACAGTAAACCAGTCTTGTCAATTTTGACCCTTAACCATAGGGATTTCGTTTCTTTTGTTCGTGTACTTTCATGTAGGATTCTAACATACCATAACATGCACCATTAATTCTAAGTTGTTCTATTCATGCTACATTCATCCAATAGAAAGTTCAATATTTTAAATATAAAAAGGAATATTTGTTCATTAACATTGCATCATGAAATAATGTTGGAAACATTTTATTATTATTATTTTATTATTTATGTCATTTATACAGCGCCTTTTCTTGGTAGATACAGAGCACTTCTTTTCCCCTGGTCATTGGGTTCTCATGTGTTAAGTGTTGCTGCTGGTAAACATTGTTGGAAAAAAAAAACAAGAATTTTGGTAGATATTAGTAGAGTCAAAATTTTGGGGGCTTTGCCCTTAGCCCACTTTCGAGGCATTTAAAGCGACGTTTTACCATGCCACTTTCTTCTCATTGGGGAAATTTTCCCCCCATCGGAGACATCACCCCTCCCCCCATGTACCTTAAAATCTTACCAATAATTCATATCAACAATATAATACAACAATTTTTTTTCCTAATACAATTTAAGGGGGTGAGATCGCACCCTCTGCACCCCCTGCCCCAGCCTCATATCCAAGTGGTCAAATGAAAGTGGTACAAATTAGAAGGAGGATTACTTTCGGATTTTGTCAGATGAAAATAAGTTGAATTGGTTATGATGGAATTGTTCAAAATGGAGTGTTCAATATTAATAGGTCCATGGTTCAACTATCTTACAATTACAACACATTATGACTAAATTATTATTTATTTACCATTTTTAATGAAAGTGAAACCCAATGTCACATACTGCTTGCAATTGCATCCCCCAAAAGACACATATAAAAGCTAAGTCTTATTATTACATCTTATTGATTTTTTTAAGATTATATACTGCACATATCCAAATATAAGAAAAAGATAAAGTATCTTGGCCAAGGATAAAAACAGTGTGATGAGCATCCACACACTTCTACATTTAGGTATTGGAGTTCTCAAGGGCGGATTTTGGGTCAGCCCTGGGCCCCTTTTAGAAAGTGAAAAAGGGAAAAGAAAAAATTGATTGCCCAAAACGCCTCAGAGGTTATTTTCGGGCATCTATAAAACAAAAATATTTGTGGGGCATGCCCCTGGACCCTGAGAATAATGTATTGTTGTCTTGATCAGCCCCACTTTTGGCCCATCTTTTGGGCTCCCCTTTTGGAGTTTGGATCCCTCCCTGGTTGTTTTTGGGGCGTTTAGAAGAAATGTGTGATAATGATGTTTTATGATCATTATATGTTATGCCATTATGACATGTCATGATCATTTAAAAAAGAATAAAATAGATTTGGGATAATTTACACTATAGGTCTAATTGCTGTGTTAAACATAAACTTGAAACTATTAAAAAAAATAAATTACCAGCAGATTCACAAGTGCTAGTATATGAGCTTGTACATGTACAAGAATATTCCTCTGCTCCAAGATCATTACAAGTCCCATTGTTAAGGCAAGGAGCATTGCACATTCGTGGTGGCCATCTTAAATTTGAAAATGGCTGCCATCCTAGCTTATTAAAACCATGTTTATTAGACTCACAGAGCCCAATAAACATGATTAGACACCAAATTGACCATTTTTTAATGAGAATTCATGGAATTATACTGAAATATTTGAGACCATTTTATGGTTTTCTAGGTTTTTGAAACATATCCCACTGAATTTAGTGACCCCAATAACACATACTTAGACACCAGATTTAGCCTTTTTATTGGGTATAAGTAAAGTTATGAGACACTATGTAAATTATGGTGGCCATTTTAAAAATGTCCGCCAATAATTTGTTCTGCCCTTTTCGAGGAGGTACCCCCACCCAATTTTATATTTATAACCTAGTGAGGCTAAATCAGTAGAGAACCTTAGTGCCCGAAAAAAGTCAAGGGGCTCTAATTTTCACTATACTACATGAGTATTACAAAAAAGCAACATACAATTATTATACAATTATGTGAGAAATTATCCATAATAATCCATATGTTAATAAAATATTATTATTTATATCCATAAACCGGTGGCCTACCCAAATAATAATATATGTTAATCAAATGATAGTATACCAGCCCCAATACCAGATTTGATAAAGGCTTATTGTTAATGTTAATGAATGCATTTGGAGACATACTTCTATTGATACAATTGGTATGTATAAAGTATTACACAAACAATAATGGCAAATTATGGACATACAGAATACATACCTAAATAAATAACTAGAAGATCATCTTCTTTTGAACGTTAAAAATAAGTGTGAAAAAGAGTTGCCCCAACCAAGATTCAAACTCGAGACCTTCTGCTATATGCAGATACATAACCAAATGGACCATTGAGGATTCCGTTTGGAATTTAAAACTTCTCATCCTCCACAATCTTTGTGCTAAGAACTCTGTTATTCTCTACAGTAGTATATAATTAACATTTTATACAAAACTAATCGGTTAGTGATCATTATTTGGAGTAAATTAATAATATAAAAACATTTACACAAGAAGATTTAGATAAATTTATCATTTTCACATCTTGTAAAACAAAAATGTTAAATCAGAATTTACCATATGTTTCGCAACGTGTGCCAGTATACGAGGTTGGGCATATGCAGGTGTATGATGTTACAAAATTGTTACATGCCCCTCCATTAAGACAAGGAGAACTGCTACACGGATTTGGATTTGATGAATCTGTGGAGAATAAAAATTTTAATTTCACTAATGGTTTTCAATTAACATAATGATCACCAACATCAGACTATTACATGTTCTCAATTAAGGCAATAGTACAACTACTGACTACACACAAAGAACAGCAACTATGAAAATGTTACTTGAAATACAAAACAAAGCATATGAAAGGTTTTCAATTACAGTAACATAATGATCACCAACATCAGACTAGTGTATGGAAGTGGTTGGCACATCGGTTGTGGTTTGGACTCCAACCTCGAGGTCGGGGGTTCGAAACTCTCGCTGTGCAAGTCGCTTGTGTCCTTCGGCAAGGCACTTTATCTACGGTTGTCTCTCTCCACCCAGGAGTACAAATGGGTACCTGGTAGGTTCAAACACAGTCTGCGCTGAATACAGCTGCAACATTATGGAATTCCCCCATGGGGCTTGAGTGTGTGTTCCATATGTGCTTGATCCAGTGATAATAATGTTCAAGCGCCTCGAGGTTGTGTCAACGTGAGGCGCTATATAAATCCAGAATTATTATTATTATTTACATGTTCTCAATTAAGGCAAAGACCGCTACTCTCATTAAAAAAAAAAAAAAACCCAGTAATACTTGAAATATAAAACAAAGCATACAGCATACAATTAAGCACATTTTGTTGCATAAATCATTAGTTTTCTGAAGTTTAAGGGGTATTGGTAAGAAGATGAATCGAGATACAAGATTGTTCAAAATGCATAATATAAAAAAGCAGAAAATGTAATATTCTGAGTTAAATAGACATTTACCAATACATTAATTGATTAGTGAGCAGCTTAGCTCAGTCGCCTAATCTGGTAGTAGCCACTGTGTTTTTTAACTGAACTGTTACTTGAAATATAAAACAAAGCATAAAGCATACAATTAAGCACATTTGTTGCATAAATCATTAGTTTTCCAGTGTTTAAGGGGTATTGTCAAGAAAATAAATCAAGATGCAAGATAAGTTATTTTTTGAAATACGTAATATAAAAAAAAGTGGAAAACTTTAAGATATGGCATGATTCTGAGTTAAAAAGACATTTACTGATATATCACATCTATTCTCTATAAAGTAATTAACATTTATACAATATAAATTGGTTAATAGAATATGAGTATGGTGACTCCGAAAAATGACAGACGTGAGGCCATAGTTGATTCTACGTTTCGTTCTTTATTGGAACATTGTCAAGAATGAATAGTTTAAGTCCAAAAATACTGACAAACATACCAAAAATCAATACAAGATAAATTTTGACCAATTAGAAAGAGGTAGGTGGAACATGGAGACAAATGATATTCTGATAAATAAATTGATAAAAAAAATAACATTGTTATAAACAAATGATTATTTCAGAACAAAAGCAAGTTAGCACTTATGCTATATGAATAATGCAAGCTCTTTAGAGGCTCGACCATAGTTTAGACTAGGCTTGTATCTTCTTATTGCTAAGGCTTCAGCAAATAAAATTTCAGACCAATGTAGAGAACCATGAATAATATTAATATTTTCAAATAATAAGGACTCAATAAGAGATAAATTGGTTAGTGATCATTATTTAGAGCAAATCAATAATATAAAACAAAATTTTACAAAACATTTAACAAAGAATTTACAATAAATACATTAAAGGAAATAAAACCAAACTTATTTCAAAAACAAGAAGATAAATTTGCCATTTTCACTTCCTGTTAAACAAAAAATGTTAAATCAGTATTTACCAAGCGTTTCGCAACGTCTGCCAGTATACGAGGTTGGGCATGTGCAGGTGTATGATGTTACAAAATTGTTACATGCCCCTCCATTAAGACAAGGAGAACTGTTACATGGATTTGATGAAACTGTGGAGAAAAAATATAATCCAATTTCACTAAAGGTTTTCAATTAACATAATGATCACCAACATCAGACTATTACATGTTCTAAATTAAGGCAAGAGTACAATTACTGACTACACAAAAAGAACAGCAACTATGCCAATGTTACTTAAAATATAAAACAAAGCATCCAATTAAGCACATTTGTTGCATAAACCATTAGTTTTCCAGTGTTTAAGGGGTATTGTCAAGAAAATAAATCAAGATGCAAGATAAGTTATTTTTTGAAATACATAATATAAAAAAAAGTGGAAAGCTTTAATATATGGCATGATTCTGAGTTAAAAAGACAGTTACTGATATATCACATCTATTCTCTATAACAAAGTAATTAACATTTATACAACATAAATTGGTTAATAGAATATGAGTATGGTGACTCCGAAAAATGACAGATGTGAGGCCATAGTTGATTCTACGTTTCGTTCTTTATTGGAACATTGTCAAGAATGAATAGTTTAAGTCCAAAAATACTGACAAACGTACCAAAAATCAATACAAGATAAATTTTGACCAATTAGAAAGAGGTAGGTGGAACATGGAGACAAATGATATTCTGATAAATAAATTGATAAACAAAATAACATTGTTATAAACAAATGATTATTTCAGAACAAAAGCAAGTTAGCACTTATGCTATGTGAATAATGCAAGCTCTTTAGAGGCTCGACCATAGTTTAGACTAGGCTTGTATCTTC
>NW_022701900.1:417410-421646 GCF_011630105.1 Anneissia japonica | reverse complement strand
AGACTATTACATGTTCTCAATTAAGGCAATAATACTACTACTGACTACACAAAAAGAACAGCATCTATGCCAATGTTACTTGAAATACAAAACAAAGCATACAATTAAGCACATTTGTTGCATAAATCATTAGTTTTCCAGTGTTTAAGGGGAATTGTCAAGAAAATAAATCAAGATGCAAGATAAGTTATTTTTTGAAATACGTAATATAAAAAAAAGTGGAAAACTTTAATATATGGCATGATTCTGAGTTAAAAAGACAGTTACTGATATATCACATCTATTCTCTATAACAAAGTAATTAACATTTATACAACATAAATTAGTTAATAGAATATGAGTATGGTGACTCTGAAAAATGACAGACGTGAGGCCATAGTTGATTCTACGTTTGGTTCTTTATTGGAACATTGTCAAGAATGAATAGTTTAAGTCCAAAAATACTGAAAAACATACAAAAAATCAATACAAGATAAATTTTGACCAATTAGAAAGAGGTAGGCGGAACATGGAGACAAATGATATTCTGATAAATTGATAAACAAAATAACATTGTTATAAACAAATGATTATTTTAGAACAAAAGCAAGTTAGCACTTATGCTATGTGAATAATGCAAGCTCTTTAGAGGCTCGACCATAGTTTAGACTAGGCTTATATCTTCTTATTGCTAAGGCTTCAGCAAATAAAATTTCAGACCAATGTAGAGAACCATGAATAATATTAATATTTTCAAATAATAAGGACTCAATAAGAGATAAATTGGTTAGTGATCATTATTTAGAGCAAATCAATAATATAAAACAAAATTTTACAAAACATTTTACAAAGAATTTACAATAAAAACATTAAAGGAAATAAAACCAAAATTATTTCAAAAACAAGAAGATAAATTTGTCATTTTCACTTCATGTTAAACAAAAAATGTTAAATCAGTATTTACCAAGTGTTTCGCAACGTGTGCCAGTATACGAGGTTGGACATGTGCAAGTGTATGATGTTACAAAATTGTTACATGCCCCTCCATTAAGACAAGGAGAACTGTTACATGGATTTGATGAAACTGTGGAGAAAAAATATAATCCAATTTCACTAAAGGTTTTCAAATAACATGATGATCCACCAACATCAGACTATTACATGTTCTAAATTAAGGCAATAATACTACTACTGACTACACAAAAAGAACAGCAACTATGCCAATGTTACTTGAAATACAAAACAAAGCATACAGCATACAATTAACCACATTTGTTGCATAAATCATTGGTTTTTCGAAGTTTAAGGGGTATTGTCAAGAAAATAAATCAAGATGCAAGATAAGTTATTTTCGAAATACATAATATAAAAAACAGTGGAAAAATGTAATATTCGGCAGGATTCTGAGTTAAAAAGACATTTACCGATATATTATATACAAGATACAAGGTTGTTCAAAATGCATAATATAAAAAGGCAGAAAACTGTAATACTCGAGTTAAATTTACTGATACATTAATTGATTAGTGGTCAGCTTAGCTCAGTCGGCTAATCTGGTGGTAGCCACTGTGTGTGCGTTGAACTATGGAGATCTCTAGGTTCCCGGTTCAATTTCCATCTGCCTCTCCCTGTGTTTCAGCTGATTCCTTTTGGGCGATTTCTTTTTCCTTTTTATTTTCTTGACTTCCCAAGCAAAAGGGGGAACCTGGGCAGGGTGGGCCCCCTTTGGATCCGTGCCTGCACAACTATTTCTTTTTTACAGCGAACCCTTTTGTGTCGTGCAAATAAATTTGCCTAGTGGAAAACCTCTTTAAGAGAGACATGATGTGATGATCTGCAGTTGCTGACCATTTCCAGTACTTTGGAGCAAGGAGGATTTGTCTGAATCACCTAATAAAGTGATGAAAGGCATACCTAATGTTTCACATCGTGATCCAATGTAGTTACTTGTACATGTGCAGTACTTCAAGACAGGCATTGAAGTGGAGGTTAACTGGCTGTGGTACATGTTGTTACAAGTTGCAGAGTTAAGACATGGGCTAGTAGTTGCTTCCAAAGTACACACATCAATACTAGGTACTTGAGCTGAAAATTATAATTATATTAAAGCACACCATCAACATCTTTATCATCATTGTCTTAAAGCATGGCCTACTTGAAAGCCATATTATTCAACCCCAGATTGCCTTTTGTCATAAAATGTTGAAAGGGGATGATTGTAATGTGTCACTCTCATACGTGAATCAATTTAATTTATTTTAACAATGTTTTGCAAGGGTGGTCAATCCAGATGAAGCTATTTATTTCAGTTAAATACATAGCAAGACAAAAGAAAATATGAATCAGAATTGGACTGGATTAAATATTATTTATGATTACACATTTTTTTTACCACTCTGTAAAACGGATAAAAAAACTCCAGTCAAATTAGAATTAGAATGTCACATCAAAATATTTTTTCTTCCTCATACAAAAAGAAAATCACTATACCTATAGTGAATTGACATAGCGGCCCTGTGTAACCTGTTGCGCATTTACAAGAATACTGATCTGATTGTTGGACTGTTGAGCCTTGGTAGTAGCTGTTGTAGCATGTTGATCCAGCCATACATCGGTTATTGGTTGAACAGGAATCAAATGATGGAGATGATGCTGAAAAACATAGACAAAATAAGCTGTAACAGTTGCTATAGTACTATATGTATAAACTTGTTTCATTTATTTCATTTTTTTATTTATTGGTATAAAAACATTCATAAGGCAACATAAAAATGTTAAAAACTATCTGAATTCACAATACGAATGGAAGAAAAGTACTGTATAAAGATACTAGATAACTTTATTGTCCAAAAGGAAAGTCAAACATATAAATATAAAGGACATGTTATATATGAATTCCGACATAAAGTTTATAGTACAATATATACAACAAAACATTACATATAGATAATGCATTATATAGATAAAGGAGTATGCCTAAACTAAAACAATATGGAACAAAGGAGAATACCAAAACTAACATTCTTCCTATTCAACTCAGATATCAGTTTCAACTTGGCTGCCTCACTTTTAAGGCACTACAAAATATTGCTCCTCAAACTATCTGTCAATCCATCACTAAAATCATTGCTAATTGCCGCATGAATACTCGCCAGATAACTAAGCGTGATCTCATTTGATAGGTGATATTCCCTAGGAATATTATTCCTAGGCCCTGCTTAAGGCAGGCTCAGGTCGACACGGAACTCAACTCAACTCAACTCGTCGACATGAGCGCTCCGCGCAACTGAAAGGAACTGACCGGAACTGAACGCAACTGAACGGAACTGACCGCAACTGAAAGGAACTGACAGTCGCGCATATTTGTCGACATAAGTTGAGTTGAGTTGAGTTGAGTTCCTTTCAGTTGCCCATGTTCAACTTTTTGCGGAACTGAAAGGAACTGAAAAAAGCGCGAAAAAAATGCTGATTCGGAACTTAAAGGAAGTGAAAACGTTGATCCTGATATTAATCGTAATCAAGATGCATTAACTGAAAAAAGATATTATATTACAATGTTTTGTTAATGGTAGATTACTTTATTCTTTGTTTTTAAAAATATAGGCCATAGGCCAGATTTTTATTCTAACACATTAACAAGTAGGCCTAGGCTAGGCCTAATAATATTAATAAAATAATAATAATAATAATAATAATAATACAGCATATACTTACCATATTCAAGCTAGCCTAGGCTAGGCCTAAAGTGTAGAAAAAAGGCAGGCTTCCTATGCCAGGCCTACTAGCCTACGTCTAACTCTACGTACGAGAGTAAAGACTTGACAACTAACTGGCATGCAGATCTCACTTCCAAAATCCATTTTTACGAATTATAAATAATCCAGTAATTCTTGGGAGTGTGCATTGTTTTTGAAGTTAGTTTTGTACAAATTCTTTAACAGTATAACATTTATCTAGGGCCTAGGTTTAGGTCAAAAAAAGCTAAATTCCTTTTTCAGAAAGTCCCTCTGCAGTGTAGTGTTAAATTATGAATTCTATCAAAAGTATGCTGCTGCATTCGCGTAATATTAAATTAATACATTTTTATAACATATTTGACAGCTGATTCATGTAAACATTGTCACGTATAAAATGTATTCGTGTATACTTGTTGTTTTTGTTTTTGTTTTTTCATATAGAAAAAGACCTTTCTTATTTTAATTGTTCCATCAGATTTTGCATGAACCCATTTCAAATAGACCAATATGCGATACAATT
>NW_022701900.1:403543-417223 GCF_011630105.1 Anneissia japonica | reverse complement strand
ACAAAAAAATAAAGTAGATACACTTTTTAAAATAATTACATGTCTTAATAAAAAAATTACAGACATTTTGCAGTTGATGGGATTTCGCGGGGAAAATGTTTTTAGCCAATAGTTCCTTTCAGTTGCCAGTCGACATGAGCCAAGTTCCTTTCAGTTCCTTTCAGTTACTCGAAGTCGACATGAGTTCAGTTGCGTTCAGTTCCTTTCAGTTGCGCGGAGCGCTCATGTCGACGAGTTGAGTTGAATTGAGTTGAGTTGAGTTCCTTTCAGTTCCGTGTCGACCTGAGCCTGCCTTTAGAAATGTTTTTAAGCTTCAATGCCCCCTCGGTTTTTAACTCACTCCCTTTAAATATCAGAAATTCTAAAAGCATCTCATCCTTTAAATCTAACCTTCTATGGTTTAGTTAGTTATTCCCTCTGTCTCTCTCGCTCTCTCTCTCTATTTCTTCAGGCTGGTCCTTAACTTGTAGGTCTTTTTTTTGTTTTTTTTTTAATACGTTGTTTATTTTAATCTTTTTAGTTGTGTTTTTTTGTCTTTCATTTTTTATGCCATTATTATCCTGTTTTTAATTATTTTATAGTCAAGTTAATGTTATTTTAAATTTTATTTATATAATATGTATATATAATTTCTTTTCAATTGTTACTTGGTTTTTATAATTATTATATCATTTTAATTTCTTTATATTTACTTTGTTACTTGTTTTATGTATTAAGGGTCCTTAATGATCAGCTCCGGCTGGATGGACCACTTTCATAAAATATATGTACAATTGTCATTAACATTTTAAAATATTACCTACATCTAATTGCTAAAAAACATTAATTTATTATAAGAATATATTTATCTATCAAAATAAATTAAAAGTTTATTGCAACAAAACCGTAAATAACTGAGCCACAAGCCTCAGATTTTGGTGGCTTTTGAACGCACTTATTTGAGTGCTTTTTAAGACCATACTTTTTGCTCTAACACAGGCTTATCTGGCATGTTCTAACATTAGTGTTATTGCTGATTAATAGAAGAGACATTGACATGAACGCCTACTCTCATTTAAATGGTGTTACATTTATTCAAAACAGATACACTTTGCATATCATGGCACTTATCCACATGCGCTTGCAAAAAAAAATTGTGTTTAATGCACACTTATTTCAGAGTGGCACTTATCAGATTATTTATAGTATCCGATCTTAAACTCCACTAAGCCTCATAAAGAGAAATTTAGTTTTTAAAGCAGCTTTGAATCAGTGACTTGTAATCACTTGCATGTGTAAAAATAACATCATCACCATCATTATGATCATTATTACCATCTTTATCACCACATTAATTATTATCTATTCAAACAGGATGCAGATGTACAGGCTGGTAACATAGTGGTTAATACGATAACACGATTACAAAGTTGTGCTCCTGTCACCCTCAAAATATTTTTTTTATTTAATTCACTTCTGCTAGAGTTTTGTTCAAATTATATTAGTATTTAATATAATCATAATTCTACTGTGATTTCGTTAAATGTTCAGTTTCATTAAATGCGACTTCAGTCATTGTTGGATGTTATTAAAATAAAGCAATACATTATTACTTACGAGTTTCACACAAGGTTCCAGTGTAAGCTGAAGGGCATGAACAGATGAAAGCTGTACATGAAAAAGTTCCAGCTACACAAGCACCTCCATTCTGACATTGATTGACAGTACACCCATTAGAAACTGCCAGAATAAAAATCAACAAGTGTATTATGGTTGGCACAATGATCAGTGAAAATTATGTATGGCATAGAGCATTAATAAATAAATTAAATATAATTTTTCAAAATAAGCATGAAAGCTTAAAATGAAAACAATTGTTATACCTAGTATATATTCACAAAGTTAACTTAAAAGCAAACGTAGTCCCATATTCATTACTGAATGTAGGGGAATAAGCTGTTAGCCCATTGTAGTAAGCCTTGGTATTGCGTGTTAGAGTGACCCATTCTTTTGCACGTCACCATTTTTCTTCTCCCGTAGTGAGCCACCGGGTATCCATTTATACTCCTGGGTGGAGAGAGACAAACCTAGATAAAGTGTCTCGCGCAAGCCCCTAACCTTAAGATTGGGAGTTTAAGCCACAACCAATGCACCAACCGCTTCTACAAGTTAACTTAATATTGTTAAAAAGTAATAAACTAATACACTCCCCACTGAAATATGAGTAAATTCTTGAAAGGGGGTAAACAGGGCATGTTCGCTTTTTAATGTTGTCAAAATAGGAGTTAGTATAGGGAGTTTGAATAGTTAAAATGAGGAATTGTCAGCTCCTCCCCCCAATTGTTTCCTAAAATATATTATGAATCTGCATCCATTCAATCAATCTTCAATTTTTTTTAAATACTGAAATACTTCTTACATTTCTACCAGTTGATATTTTTTTTTTGTAATTGGTAACTTACATGTTTGACAGTATTGACCACTGTAGCATCCTGTACAGGTACAGGAATAAAATGTACAAGATCCGCTGATTGGACTACAGACTCCTCCGTTAATGCACAGATTGTTGGTGCAAGCACTACCAGCTGATTCAACACAAAGTTAAAAAAGTTGATGAAAAATTATTTTTCTGTTTTTTTAATTATAACATTACATACTACAAGTCTTTGAAAACAAATAAAGAGGATATTGTTCATTCACGCAGGGCGTATATAGGCAAGCTAGGGCGAGTCTATTATTTTCTTTTATGCTCGAGAGGTAAGTTTCAAAGAAAACTTAGGCATTTATCGGTTTATCCAGGTAAGTAAGTATTCATGAAATAGACTAAAGAGGTTAAATTTCAAATTAATAACAAACTAAACATTTGTTTGATGATTTCAACATTTTTTTGAAAAACAAGTATAAAAACAAGCAGACTTACTTACAATATTAAAAGCTATATTTTACAAGCCAGGTGAATTTCTTTCAACATAAAATCAGTCATAATTTATGGTATTATTTTAAATTCTAATGCACAATTCGCACATGGGTAATAATTATGTTGGCAAGATGAGCATGTGAAATTCATAATGGGAGATGCAAGAGCAGTGTGCATGTGTTGCACAATAAGCTTTGGGAATAACGTCATGAATACATATGTTACGTCATGAATACATATGTTACGTCATGAATACATATGTTTGATAGCATGTGGTAATTTTAATTGTTTATAGTTAAGTTCAGCGATCAACCAGTGGGGGCGAGACTGATTGTAGATTGGATAGGATTCAAACAAGTAATGTAGCGGAGTGTGAAGCAACTTACGGCAGAGGATATTATGAGTAAAAGTGCTATAAATCTTTCTATTATGCACTGTCAACTGTATTGTATATTATCTGAAATGTAGATTAATCAAAGTCTAAATACTATTCATATTATTATTATCATTATTTTGTCACTTAACTTTTCCCTTGACAATTTAGAAGTGAAAATTTCTTAAGAAGATTGGGTTCCTTATCAAGTTTAGTCATCAAAATCACCCACACTGCTTATCAAGAAGCAATCAAAGTAATCTTGACTATTAACCAGTACACATGTAAATGGTATGAATACATGTAAATGGTAGCAATAGAAAAAAAATTTGTCCATGTGCATGATTAAAAACAAAAAACACCAAGATTATTTGCAGATACTGATCAATTATGTAGTTTGAAAAAAAAACCAAATTCTATAGTTTGATCAAAAGTAAATAAGTTAACATACATGTTTCACAGAAGTTTCCAGTAAAGCATCCACTACAAGTACATGTGTAAGAAGTACAGGAGCCAGCTACAGCAACACAAGCAGCTCCATTCTGACAGATGTTGTTAGCACAAGCATTTAGGCCTATAAAATGAATAAAGCGAGGAATTGATAACAATTATAAGCATAAATTAAGATCTGCATTAATAACAACAATAATGCTAATAACTATTATTATTATTATTATTAATATTATTATTGTTATTATTATTACTACTAGAAAAAAGGGGCATGGTTATTCAAGATGAGCAAACATGATTTTCTCCAACTTAGGAGGCTTACAACTCGGGATAGGTAATAGCTTTCAAGGTCAAACCTGGTATTCTAACTTATTTTCCACGATATTACACAAATATGGCATCAGATCTGCACTCAAAATAACCACTTTGTTTAACGCAATTTTTTTGTGATTTTTGAGGTAACCCTGTGTCCATATGAGTGAGTGTATACATGTTATATTACAGATATATTATCTATACATAGTTGTCTCTAGCCACAAGCAAGCACAGGCTGATAAAATGAATTAAAATGGAATGGCATCCATTCAAAGTTGGGACCAGCCCTTAAGTGAAAAAGCCTATGTTGCTCATTAGCAGTTCGTCATGTGGACAGCTAAAATCTTTTCCTAAATTGACACCAGTTATATAGATATATTAGGTCTACCTATAAACCAAGTTTCAGCTTTGGTACTCAGCTCCTTCTTGGTTAGATACTATGTTGAAAACTACACATTTTAATGTAATCGGAAATAAAAGTTTTTAAGAGAGTTAAGTCATTACATGCCATGGGGTCATAGATTTTTAAATTTTTTTTTTTAAGCATCCACTGCAAGTACATGTGTAAACTGTACAGGAACCAGGTACAGTGACACAAGCAGCTCCATTCTGACAGGCGGCGTTAGCACAAGCACTGATTGCTATGTTGTCAAATGAAAAAACACAGGCGAGTCAGAATATGGTAGCAATAGAACAACAATTTGTCCATATTTACATAATTAAAAGCAAAAAACACTAAGACTACAATTTGTAGATACTGATCAATCATTTTATAGTTTGAATTTAAATCATTTTTATTTTAGTTATTATTAAGTAATAATAATAATAATAATAATTATTATTATTATTATTATTATTATTATTATTATTATTATTATTATAAAAATATGATATATATAGCGCCTTTCCAAAATGGTCAAGGCGCTTGTACAGTGACAAAACCCATCTAAAATTATAAAATCATTATAATATTTAAAAACAATTAAAAAGAAACAAGGTAACTGATATTATTAACAGATATAAAAATACAATAAGAATAATTTACAAAACCTGCATCACATATTTAAATATAAAGATGCATTAAAAATATTCCAAATTTGTTTCCAAAAAAATGAAGTTACTAGCGTAAGTGCACCAATTTGAATATTCATTACACAGCTGTTGTATCTGACGATGGTGTAAGACCTGTCTCTTATAAACATCTAGATGTGTATAAGAGACAGGCTACAAGTATAAGCTGTACAGGAACCAGGAACAGTGTTACAAACACCTCCATTCTGACAGAGGTTACCAGCACAAGCATTGATACCTGCAAAAATTATTGTTATTATATGTCATATATTTATTCCAAGCATCAACAATCACAAAGTTAACACATGTAAATCTGATTATAATGCAAAATAAAAGCAGAAACATGTTTGCCCAGGAAAATCCAAATGTAGTATATACAATCTTTTTGTGGGAAGTCCTAACAAGCAAACTGGCAACAGATACTGAATTGCATATTTCCAGGTATAAATGTATGCTTGATTGTGTTAAGTTTAAACACACACTCACAAACTTTACATGACTGGAAACATATGGTGGAGACAATAATGGTGAGTATTGTTTGGTTTGAAGTTGATGTGAATACAGCAATGCGGATCCTACAATCTTAAGGTTGACAGCCCAAAACAATTGCACCCTACAAGAAACATAGACTCGTGGGAGGAGGGAAACAAATCTCTCTTAAAAATCCTTGATCATGAATATGACTATGTATTTACCTGTTTCACAGAAGGCCCCAGTAAAACATCCAGAGCAGGTACAAGTATAAGCTGTACAGGAACCAGGAACAGTGTTACAAGCACCTCCATTCTGACAGAGGTTACCATCACAAGCATTAATACCTGCAAAAATATTGTAAATTTATGATATTTTATATATTCCAAACATCAAGCAATCACAAAGGCAACACATACAAACACAGTATAGAGAATGACAGCAATTGAAAGTGATTCACTTTTTGTGGTTTAAAAAGCTTTTGGTTATAGAATACCAAGCATATATGATGATCACAGAGTTTGTATGTTTTTAAACAAACAAATTTTTAGGAATTCCAGGACACTCCCGGTCAAATTTTTCAAATTTATATCACTTAACAGTAAAATATTGGCAATTTTATGATTGATTATAAACATGTATGCTGTACTTATATTAAATGCATGTTAGTTGAGTATATATTAAGTTTGATCTAACTGTAATTCTCAGGCGATGGATCTGTCTCTTTTTCTCATGTTCATGGGAAATTCTGTTTTTGTTACACATGTAAAAAGTGGTTCGGTAAGCAAAGGAATTACCACGAGTATTGGGAAGTACTGGTAAAGTAAGGCAGGGCTAATCACCTACAGAACTAATTCCTCCATGGTTGAACTGGAGTAGAATTCTCTCTTTGGCAACACAATGTGTGTGTACAACTATGGTCTTATCTTATCGCTTAAACGTGTAAGTGCCTTTTGTGGTACCGGCGTGCCAGAATAACTTGGTTCTTTTGTGGTGCCTGGGGCGGCGTACACACCTGTCCAGTCTTGTTAATCAGCAAATTATAACTGTCTTAGCTGAGGCAAAGTTGATATATGGATATACACAGTAAACAATATAACCTTCTTCGATGGGTGTATGTTTCGATGGGTGTATGTTGTGGAGACGTTAATTTATTTTATTTCATATATATTTAGGTGTTCATACATGTTTAAACTTGTATAAACTAATGATGTACTGTATTAATGTCGGGAACCAAATTTTATTGTTGTTTATTTAATTAGAACTACTTTTTTACATAAGCACACACTCGATTATTCTGTGAGTGCTGTTTATTAGCGCAGTGATTTTTCGTAGAGCGCCTCTGTTCTGTGGCTTAGCGCGCGACTTGCGAACATGAGGCAGTTGCGGCTCCGTTTTGCATGAGGCAAGACGTATGTGTAGAGACACTGATTGATTCTGGTTACTTTTGAAGAGTAACTGTTGTCTGCAGTTGACTGGTATGTAGTAATCACTATAATTTGTATAATATTATAGTACAGATATACTAAGTTATATCAAAGTGTAATTATTCTTTATATTAGTGTAATTTTACGATATATTTGATGCTAGCCCGATAGTAACATCGATGTTCTATACAGTACTGCATAGGCCAAGTTGTACAGATTAGTTTGCATGTTAAAGATTATGCACTGATTTAGGCAAATAGTTAATGATAATTTACCATGAATGCTTAGTAAAATGTCAACTTGCTTCACTGATAATTGTTGTTATGATGTTCTATAATAATGTCTGCGGTAGAACGAATTCGTAATGTGGGCTTGTAATATGATAACCTACGCTAACGATTGTTTATTGCCAGCCTTGCGCTTGGTTCCAGAATAAGCTGTAGATAAGCTTTTCCACATGCTCATCTGACGTTTTAATATTAGTTTTCACGAACTCTCGTGCTGGAGAGGGCGCTCTATATAAACATTAATCCAAGATGGCGGCGCCCATGTAATTATCGGGCCGTCGTACGATGTATACTATTATCACGATTCTGATGATAGTACGATCGTTTTATTGATTATTGTTATTATATAAATAGTTAATTTTTTTATTTGATCTTTTAATTTGTGAGTTTTATGCGTATTTCATAATATTTGTGATATTTAAGTATCTGCTTCTGACTGAAGTTTGTATTATTCAATATACTGTATGATGTGTTAATGTAATGATTATTATGGAACTAGTAAGGTATTGATTATGAGAGTTAGTCATTTTTTTGTTAAGAGTAACAAGTTGGTTGCTGGATTATGCTAATATTGTGTTATATATGTTTTCTAATATGTTAAAATATGAATATGTGACATCACATTAGAAGTTATGATGTGTTGTTTTAATAGGAGATTCACCTGGTGTCGGCGATCCCGACAGTGATTGGCTGTATCGTGCGATATAATTACAGAGTTGATTTTGGTGTATACCATTGAGGGCACCGCAGGTATTGCGATTGTCATATGATTATTATTTCGAGGTTGAGAATTAGTAAATCTTTAATATTGAGAGACATGGTTGGAGTTGCCAGTGTCTAATTATTTGAGAGTTAATGTTGAGATGCAACATTCTTAATGTTATGAGTATGTTATATGAGAACTGATAGATGATTTCATGTAATTATTGAGTTTAACAGAGGATTTCAATTGAGATTGATATACTGAGAGATATTGCAATTTATTATGTTCGTACCCATGAGAAGATATAATTTGACGTTACATTAGACGTGCTGTAATTTGAGATTTGCAATTTATAATAAGAGAATATGATTTAATCGAACAGTTAATTTACCTTATGTAAAGTAGACTTGAATAATGTTGAGGCCTTACTGCTCGCTACATATTGTTTTGGACTTGTAAGAGGTAACTTTGATGTACTTATTTTATTTTCTCTGTTGTTTCAGGGGTTGTTTTTGTTAGTTACAATTGATGCTGCAGTTAATAAACGTTATACAACATATACAAGTCTTAGTTCGTTCTTTGACTCATTGACCCACGACATTAATAATTAATTTAATTAATGGTTATGCTCTATTCTCTATACATCATCATACTATTTACTGTATTATTATTTATTACTACTGGGCCTATTATTATTGATTAGGTCTATTATTATTAAGCCTTAGTTGTTAATTTTATCTCTGTTTGGACACTTATAATACTGTAGGCCAATGTACTGCAAACTTTTATAATCTACTATACAGCAAATATTAAGTAGTACGGCAGGGTTTTTCTAATAGGCTGCTGACTAGCATTTGTTTTTTCGAAGATTTTGTAAACTTCAGAAACATAATTAACAAAATACCTCGCTCTAAAATCAAGAACTTTTAAATATAAATGACCTTTAAACTCAAACACCATTTATTAAGAAAATAACTGCAGAAGTACACATTTCCATGGTTATATTAATCGTTAAATAACTGCCTCGCACAGGATAGGGCCAAAACGAAATCACCTGAGCATGTGTGACAAGACTCTCATCTGATTGAAAGTTAAAGTTTAATATTAGGCCTACTTTTTATAACACGCAACAGAAACCGAATATAAACACTGTAGCAGATATCAACAAAGTTAATGATTATGATTATTAATGTCTGAATTAAAACTACATGCAAACATAATATCCAGCTTAAGAAAACACCCCTTTACTAAAATAAAGGTGAACAACTCCATTCACTGAATCGCACAAATTTGTCTGAACTGAGCCAGTCAGCCATCTTCAGCATCTGACATTCTTTCTGTCTTCGATAACATTCCTAAATTGGGGCGTGCAAAGACTTGACCTGCTATTACTATTATAAAAATGTGATAAGTATAGCGCCTTTCCAAAATGGTCAAGGCGCTTGTACAGTGACACAACCTATCTAAAATATCTAAAAATCTTACACAAAGTAAATAATAACAATAAGTAAATAAAGTTAATATACCTGTTTCACAGAAGGCTCCAGTGAAGCATCCATTGCAAGTACATGTGTAAGCTGTACAGGAACCAGCTACAGTGACACAAGCAGCTCCATTCTGACAGACATTGTTAGCACAAGCACTGATTGCTATGTTGTCAAATGAAAAACACAGACGAGTAAGAATATAGTAGCAATAGAACAACAATTTGTCCATATTTACATGATTAAAAGCAAAAAACACCATGATTATTTGCAGATACTGATGAACGATTTTATAGTTTGATCAAAGTTATTAAATTAAATTAAATTAAAACAAAGAAGGCTAAGAATTTCATATTTTATTGCAAAAAAAGTAGACATACGCGTTTCACAAAAGTTTCCAGTGAAGCATCCATTACAAGTACATGTGTAAGCTGTACAGGAGCCAGCTACAGCAACACAAGCAGCTCCATTCTGACAGATGTTGTTAGCACAAGCATTTAGGCCTATAAAATGAATGAAGCGAGCAAATCAATAACAATTATAGCATAAATTAAAATCTAAATTAACAACAACAATAATGATAGTAAGTAATAGTACAGTAATAATAATAATAGTTGTAATAATAACAGTAACAGCACTCAGTAGACAGTATATCTCCACCCACAGCAAATCCCTTTCTATAAAATAATAAAATAAAAACTAACACATGTTTCTAATACTAACTCAGCCAAACAGAAATGCGTTTTATTGTACTATATTGTAAACACTCATTAAGAGATGTTAAGTAGTGGTATACCTGCCAATTCCTTACTTCTTACTAAATACACTAAATGGTTTTACTTTTATACTGACAAAAAAAATACATACAAAACATAGACTCGTGGGAGGATCGGGAAACAAATCTCTCTTAAAAATCCTTGATGATGTATATGACTAGGTATTTATTTACCTGTTTCACAGAAGGCACCAGTAAAACATCCAGAGCAGGTACAAGTATAAGCTGTACAGGAACCAGGAACAGTGTTACAAGCACCTCCATTCTGACAGAGGTTACCAGCACAAGCATTAATACCTGCAAAAATATTGTAAAATTATGATATTTCATATATTCCAAACATCAGCAATCACAAAGGCAACACATACAAACACAGATAAGTATACAGAATGACAGCAATTGAAAGTGATTCACTTTTTGTGGTTTAGAAAAAGCTTTTGGTTATAGAATACCAAGCATATGATCACAGGGTTCGTACATTTTTAAACAAGCAAATTTCCAGGACAATTCCAGAACATGCCAGGTCAAATTTCAAAAACACATTATATCACTTAACAGTAAAATATCGGCAATATTATGATTCATTATAAAACATGTATGCTGTACTAATATTAAATGCATGTTAGTTGAGTGTATATTAAGTTTGATCTAACTGTAATTCTCAGGTGATGGATCTGTCTCTTTTTCTCATGTTTGTGGGAAATTCTGTTTTTCTTACACATGTAAAAATTGGTTCGGTAAGCAAAGGAATTCCCACGAGTATTGGAAAGTACTGGTAAAGTAAGGCAGGGCTAATCACCTACAGAACTAATTCCAGAATTCTCTCTTTGGCAACACAATGTGTGCGTACAACTATGGTCTTATCTTATCGCTTAAACGTGTCAGTTCCTTTTGTGGTAGTGGCGTGCCAGAATAACTTGGTTCTTTTGTGGTGCCGCGGGGTCGAGTACACACCTGTCCAGTGTTGTTGTTCAGCAAATGATAACTGTCTCAGCTAAGGCAAAGTTTATATATGGCTATTCTTTCTGTCTTCGATAACATTTCTAAATTGGTGGTGTGCAAAGACTTGATCTGCTACTCCCAAGAGTATAGTGGGAACCTACTTGTGGAAACGTTTCTTATTTAATTTACTGTTACTAGGCAACTTGCAGTACTGGGTAAATGGTAAATGATCAAATTTCCAGGACATTCAAGGACAAAAATAAATTTGAAACTTTCCAGTACTGGAAAATGCTCATTTATTTCCACGACATTCAAGAAATTCAAGGAATTCAAAGATACGTACGAATCCTGTGATTGGCTCTAAAAAAATAGCGCAATAGAGAAAAAAAAAATAACGGACCGAAGGAGCAGTTCGAACATCCTGGTAAAGTTTATTCCAGAAATCTGGGGCAGAGAATTCAAAAGACCTGAAGCCAAAGTGTTTGAGTGAAGGGTACTTGTCGCAGCTAACAGGACTTGAGATGCAGGTCTGAGTGGTCTGTTTGCAACATATTTGCTGACTGATGCAGATAAATCAGCAGGAGCCAAACATGAAAGACTTTATCATATAGAGTCTTAAAAATAACTCTTGGATTTACAGGGAGACAATGAAGTTGCTTGAGAATAGTTGATGTGTGCTCTAGTCCACAAACAGCAAGTAAACATAAATCAATTATATAGCTTTAAGAAAATAAATACAGTTTGATAAAAGTTATCAAATAATAAAGTAAACATACGCGTTTCACAAAAGTTTCCAGTGAAGCATCCATTGCAAGTACATGTGTAAGCTATACAGGAACCAGTTACAGCATTACAAGCAGCTCCATTATGACAGATGTTGTTAGCACAAGCACTGATTGCTAAGTTGTCAAATGAAAAACACAGACGAGTTAGAATATAGTAGCAATAGAACAACAATTTGTCCATATTTACATGATTAAATTTAAAGCAAAAAACACCAAGATTATTTGTAGATACTGATAAATAAAGTAAACATACGCGTTTCACAAAAGTTTCCAGTGAAGCATCCATTGCAAGTACATGTGTAAGCTGTACAGGAACCAGTTACAGCATTACAACCAGCTCCATTCTGACAGACATTGTTAGCACAAGCACTGATTGCTAAGTTGTCAAATGAAAAACACAGACGAGTCAGAATATAGTAGCAATAGAACAATAATTTGTCCATATTTACATGATTCAAAGCAAAAAACACAAAGATTATTTGTAGATACTGATAAATAAAGTAAACATACGCGTTTCACAAAAGTTTCCAGTGAAGCATCCATTGCAAGTACATGTGTAAGCTGTACAGGAGCCAGCTACAGCAACACAAGCAGCTCCATTCTGACAAATGTTGTTAGCACAAGCATTTAGGCCTATAAAATGAATGAAGCGAGGAAATCAATAACAATTATAGCATGAATTAAAATCTAAATTAACAACAACAATAATAATGATAGCAAGTAATAGTAATAATAATAGTAGTTGTAATAATAACAGTAAAAGCATTCAGTAGACAGTATATCTCCGCCCACAGCAAATCCCTTTCTATAAAATAATAAAATCAACCTAACACATGTTTTTAATACTAACTCGGCCAAACAGAAATGCCTTTTATTGTACTATATTTTAAACACTCATTAAGAGAGTATACCTGCCAATTCCTTACTACTCACTAAATACACTGAAAGGTTTAACTTTTATATTGACAAAAAAGTTTGGTTTGAATTTGATGTGAACGCAGCAATGCGGATCCTACAATCTCAAGGTTGAGAGACCGAAACAATTGCACCCTACAAGAAACATAAGACTCTTGGGAGGAGGGAAACAAATCTCTTTTAAAAATCTTTGATCGTGTATATATAAATGTATTTACCAGTTTCACAAAAGGCCCCAGTAAAACATCCAGGGCAGGTACAAGTATAAGCTGTACAGGAACCAGGAACCGTGTTACAAGTACCTCCATTCTGACAGAGGTTGTTACTGCAGGCACTGATAGCTGTCAACAGAATGCAATTCTTTTTTTTAATGTTTTAATCAATACACTTGTCTTTTCTAAAGTCCTTTTTATTTGACAAAAACACGTGTCCCCCATTCTGACAGAGGTTAACATCACAAGCATTGACAGCTGCAAAAATATTGTAAATTTATGATATTTCATATATCTATTTCAAGCATCAGCAATCACAAAGGTAACACATGTAAACCTGATTATAAAGCCAACATAAAAGCAGAAACATGTTTTCCTAGGAAAATCAAAATAATATATATACAATTTTTTTGTGGAAAGTCCTAACAAGCAAACTGGAAACAGATACAGATTTGCATATTTCCAGGTATAAATACATGCTTGATTGCGTTATAAGCTTTAGAATATTATTTTGCTAAAATTTTCTATCCAAGAAACACTTTTAGTTAAAGAAAAAAATTACCTGTTTCACAAA
>NW_022701900.1:381561-403377 GCF_011630105.1 Anneissia japonica | reverse complement strand
GTATATCTCCGCCCACAGCAAATCCCTTTCTATAAAATAATAAAATTAACCTAACACATGTTTTTAAACCTAACTCGGCCAAACAGAAATGCGTTTTATTGTACTATATTTTAAACACTCATTAAGAGAGTATACCTGCCAATTCCTTACTACTCACTAAATACACTGAAAGGTTTAACTTTTATATTGACAAAAAAGTTTGGTTTGAATTTGATGTGAACGCAGCAATGCGGATCCTACAATCTCAAGGTTGAGAGACCGAAACAATTGCACCCTACAAGAAACATAAGACTCTTGGGAGGAGGGAAACAAATCTCTTTTAAAAATCTTTGATCGTGTATATATAAATGTACTGTATTTACCAGTTTCACAAAAGGCCCCAGTAAAACATCCAGGGCAGGTACAAGTATAAGCTGTACAGGAACCAGGAACCGTGTTACAAGTACCTCCATTCTGACAGAGGTTGTTACTGCAGGCACTGATAGCTGTCAACAGAATGCAATTCTTTTTTTTAATGTTTTAATCAATACATTTGTCTTTTCTAAAGTCCTTTCCAGACTATAAAATTTTTATTTGACAAAAATATGTGTCCCCCATTCTGACAGAGGTTAACATCACAAGCATTGACAGCTGCAAAAATATTGTAAATTTATGATATTTCATATATCTATTTCAAGCATCAGCAATCACAAAGGTAACACATGTAAACCTGATTATAAAGCCAACATAAAAGCAGAAACATGTTTTCCTAGGAAAATCAAAATAATGTATATACAATTTTTTTGTGGAAAGTCCTAACAAGCAAACTGGAATCAGATACAGATTTGCATATTTCCAGGTATAAATACATGCTTGATTGCGTTATAAGCTTTAGAATATTATTTTGCTAAAATTTTCTATCCAAGAAACACTTTTAGTTAAAGAAAAAAATTACCTGTTTCACAAAACTGGCCAGTGAAGCAGCCATTACAGGTGCAAGTGTATGCAGTACAGGAGCCTGTTACACCAACACAAACTGCTCCATTCTGACATAGGTTGTTATCACAGGCATTGATAGCTACGGAACAATATTCAGTACACAAAATTAAGTACCTCTCCTTACAACTCACCTCTTCCATTATATTAATGGTCATATAGGGCTGTGAGATACCAGTAAAGAGCACTTTATAAATGCTAAACATATTATTAAGACCATTGCAGACCATGGAGGAAAATTAAATTTAGAAATAAACACCAAATTTTAAATAACTAGAAATCAAACACATTTTTTTATTTTAATTGGTTTATATTTGTAAAATTGTACTTTGACTTCAGGGGTTAAAATCCTATTATAAAATCATTTACCTGTTTCACAGAAAGTTCCAGTGAAGCAAGACAGACATGTACAGGTGTAATCAGTACATGACCCAGCAACAGTGCTACAGAAGGCTCCATTCTGACAGAGGTTGGTACTGCAGGCATTGATAGCTGTAAATGCAATTCTTTTTTTTAATGTTTTAGTCAATACATTTGTTTTTTCTAAAGTCCATTCCAGACTATCAAATTTTATTTGACAAAAACATGTGACACCTAAATATGGTCAAAATGACATCACATTATGACCATATATAGGCACACCATGACTATATATGGCTGTTCAATATAATTGCAAAGTTTCAAAATTGAATCTACATACATGTTTCACAGAAGGCACCAGAAAAACATGCTGGACAGGTACAGGTGTAAGCAGTACAGGAAACTGCTATAGCAGTACAACCTCCTCCATTCTGACAGAGGTTGTTATCACAAGCATTGTTAGCTGCAAAAAATGTGCATTCACAACAGTCAATAAAAATATTATTTGTTTCTTTGTAATTGTATTATTTCTAAGGTTGCAACTCATAGTCTTTCTGGTCAACTCATAGTTGTTGCTGCAGGCACTTATTTTTAAGGAAAAAAAAGCAATGTGTTTATTGGCAATTTAATATTAATTTTGAAAACATACAAATATACTACTTACTACCTCAATTAAGCCAATAAATTTGAAAATAAAATACGTCTTTTGTATATTTAATTAAATTATGTAGCATTTAATAAAAACCACAACATTTTTCTTGCCAATAGATACATAAATAATAGTTTCTTTATTATTATTTATATCATTTATGTAGTGCTTTTTCTTTGCAGATACATAGAGTAGTTCTTTTCCCTGGTCATTGGGTCCATATGCTTTAAGTGTAGCTAGGGGCAGGCAACCCCACCAAGTACCCATTTATACTCCAGGGTGGAGAGAAGCAATGCAGATATAGTGCCTTGCTCAAGGAGACTCCTTGAAACTCCAACCTCGAGGTTGGGAAACCAAACCGTTCCTACTGTACCAAACCATTTTTATATAATTTGCACAGACCCTTAAGTTGGTTGGTAATCAGTTTCATGATTTTTGTAGTAAAATGAATGTACATCAGAAGGAAAATGTCAAATGTTTGTAACAAATTTTTTGGAAATAAACAAAATTGAATTGTTTTGATTTGTGTTTCAAGTAAAGTTGAAAACTTTTTTGATCATTTCATATGAAAAATGTTTTATTTAAATGCTAAATTCTTACATGCTATTTTACCAGTGAGCATTGTAACTATTCAGATGGAAGACCTAATTTTTTTTTATGTGTACAATGGAGGACCAATGATCCGTAGGAGGAATATTTTGGAAATGTTTCATTACCTATTGCGAGAGTCTAAGCGGACGGAATGCCCCTGAGAATTTGTGAGTTTTAGCCATTTTATTCTCTTTTACCTAAATGAATTCATACTTGGTTAGGCTGAGCTACTTTCTCAATGTTGTCAGCCTTGTAATGTTTACTGAGGTCATGATATGCTTACATGTTTCGCAGAAAGCTCCAGAGAAACATCCTGGACAGGTACAGGTGTAAGCGACACAGGAACCAGGAACAGTGTTACAAACACCCCCATTTTGACACAGGTTAGCACTGCATGGATTGACAGCTGAAATTAACAAAATTAATGATAACCTACATCTAATTTTAATGAATGTAGATTCTTAGTACATTAGACTATAGTACTTCAATTTTGTCCTCTTCCAAAATCTAATGTATATACTATGTGATGCTAAGATTCGTGTTCATTAAAAAATCTGCAACCATTACAAACTACTGTACTATCTGTTATAATATTATTCTGATTGTTGCTGACAAAACACAGCATCTCTGCTACCACACAACCACCACCAATGCAGTTCACTGGTAATGCTCATAACTCTCGGACAAAACAGTGTAATAGAAATCAAATTCTGTTTGGTGGGGTTAAAAAAAAAACAATTCTCAATTTGTGTCCATGGCCCACATGTATGGAATAATAATAATAATAATAATAATAATACAGTAGTTAAAAATTGCTGACTGACCAATTTTGATTTGCAAAAGCCTCAGTACTTGGGCTAAACAACAAATTTTATTTATCCTCACCACGGAATAAATCAACTTTTTAACAGGAATATAATACTGAATTTCTTACCTGTTTCACAAAAAGTTCCCTGGAAACACGATGGACAGGTACAAGTGTAAGCAGTACAGGAATTGGGAGCACCAACACAAGTAGCTCCATTCTGACAAATGTTGTTGCTACAAGCATTCAAAGCTACAAAAAAAAATGATTCAACCAATTATTACAATTGCAATCGTAGAAAAAGCTGATGGTTGGGGGGTCGTACGAGTGAATTATCAATGAAAACTATTGCACAGACCCATTGCATTGTCTGTTTTATGGGATTGCCACTCAACACTGTGCTGGCAATAAAAGCAAGGCTATATGATTAAGATACGGGACAGCTGCAACATATGTTTGGTATATTTGTAATTGGATTTATATAGCGCTATATACCGTCTCAAAGCGCTCGAGGTGTGGACTAGCTCGCACATTAACTTTCTTTCTCCCTCATTAACTTTCTTTTTTCCTAAGGGTCTCTTCGTGTCTGAGCTACCCAGTAAACCAGTACCAGCTCTCTCTCGTCTGTCCACAACAGGGGCTGTATGAACCTGTACAACGGAGTAACCCCTTACTCGTCTCAAAAGATGTACTAGGTTCTTTATAGTGCACACTAGCATTGTGTCCATTGGGCATATGGTTTATAGTACTGTACTTATCTGAGAAGACTACTGTTCCACCACCAGAATCATGGCTAGTCACGTGCCAGCAGGGTGATGTACCCCTCTGACACAAGGGACAAAAGCAACTGAAATTGTGCCTCAACAGATCAAAATAGATTACAATTACTTTTAATTCATGTGTAATGTAGTCTCATTTACATGCACTTTGGGTAATGCTTATGTCATAACGCCGCTTAACATTGTCGCTTCACAAAGCTGATTATTGACTGATAGAGACTTACCTGTTTCACAGAAAGAACCGCTAAAGCACCCACTGCAGGTGCAGGTATAAGCAGTACAAGAACCAGGTACAGTATTACAAGCACCTCCATTCTGGCAGAGGTTGTTAGAACATGCATTAACAGCTATGAAAAGAATGTATTTAATTACACACTTATATAAGTAGTAATAATTCATATATATGTTTTTTATTTATGTATTCTGGTATACAACAGTCACAACAAGCAGCCTGAAGGCTGAAAATGTTTAACTTACAAAATCAATAAAGCAAAATTTCATAATTCATAATTTTATTTCACTCAAAACTCAGACGTAATGAGTCTGGTAGGTAAAAAGGGAACATGCCCGTGTCCTTTGGCAAGCCACTTTATCTGCATTGCTTCTCTCCACAATGGAGTATAAATGGGAACCTGGTGGGGTTGCCTGCTCCTGTGCTGATTACCAGCAGCAACAATTAGCATGTGGACCCAATGACCAGGGGAAGGAACTGCGCTTTATAACCTCAAGGAAGAGGCGCATTATAAATGCCCGAACCAGTACAAAACAAAAAAAAGTAATACCAATAATAATAATAATAAATAATAATAATAATAATAATAATAATAATATTCAAAATAATAATAAAATTAATAATATTAATAGCAATAATAATAATAAAAATAATAATAATAATAATAATAATATTCAAAATAATAATAAAATTAATAATATTAATAGCAATAATAATAATAAAAGACCATAATAATAACAAAAATATAATAATGAATGATAAACATCAACATATAATTGTATATTTACACACATTTATAAAAATTCAAATAATTTGTAAAAAAAAAATAACAAAAGATTGTCACTAATTACCTTGAAAATTATTAAATTATTTTAATAATTATCTTATCAACAATTAAATTAGTCAGATATATTTGTGGATTTTACAGAAGAAAAGTTTTATAAGCTGAAGGCAGTCATTGTGTGCACTATGAATATCGTGGGTCTCTGGTGTAATTCCATTGTTGATCTTATTGTGTTTAGAATGGTTGAAATTAAAGTCACTATAGAACATTTACACATGTCTCTGCACTTTTTAGAAAAAAACAGTTACTGATATATTTAGTAAGATTAAAGAAAGACTATATAAGCTTAAATTTTGTTTTTGAATCTGGTTTCTAGGTTGAGTAAAACTGGAATAAGATCATATTTAAGTTCAGATGTCTAAAAACATAGAGAAAATTACCTCTAAAAATAAACAACTGATAAATTTTGTGTTGGTATTCTTATTAGTTCTGCAAAATAGCTTAACAATATGCCTCAAAAGCACATTTACCTTTGGTAATTCAGCTTAAAACATTTGCTACTATGAAATATACTGTCAAATTACTTTGAACACGTTATATCGTCATTGCGGACTTATAAAATCCGCATGCGCTATAAAACTAAAAGAAAATGCATACTTTTGGAATCCGTACTGAGCCCAAAAAATCCGCCGCAATGAAAATATAACGTGTTTTTACCTGTTTCACAGAAGGCTCCAGTGAAGCAAGCTGGACAGGTACAAGTATAAGCTGTACAGGAACCAGCAACTGAGTTGCAAACACCTCCATTCTGACAAAGGTTAGTAGCACAAGCACTGATAGCTAAAGAAAAAAAAGTACCAGATGGTTGACAGAATCAAAGATTTTAATTACTATTGTATATTGACAATTAACTAAGATTGGCCTGTCTAGTTATATTGAAAGCTCAGTTCCACAGTAAACAAAAACTGAGTTCACAAAAATGGGGCCCACAAGAGCAGTGGTGGGATGTGGAAGGCTAGTTTCCCAAATCATGAAAACAGGCGTAGTGTTTTCACGACCAGAGAAGCCAAGGCATATAAACTTTAAATATGACAATTCTTTTTACATTACAAAAACCTCAAACAACAGTGCACAAAAAAAAAACAAAAAAAAACTTTCGTACCGGTTTCACAGAATGTTCCAGTAAAACAGTTAGGACAGGTACAGGTGTAGACAGTGCAAGAACCAGCCGCCGCTACACATGCCGCTCCATTCTGACAGGCATTGTTGCTGCAAGCATTTAGCACTGAAATACACAATTAATGTATTAGTTTGTGTGCGAGAGACTTATAGGCCTTATCTTTACTGTTGCTCGCACAAGATCATGTCACTAGTAGATTGAGAAAATGGCATATATCGTATATCCAGGTAAATATCCATTATTTATTTATTTCCCAACCAACAGCGAAAAATCGCCCCTTACAGGATGGACATAAAATATGTAATATAAACTCTAAAAATACAGAACTACAGGCAGGACAATCAAAAGAACATTTTTACTAACAGACATCCAACCAAGAACAAAGAATCAAGAAACAAAACACATTAGACTAAACTGCCACTGTTTCTACTGTTTTTAAAAGGAACACTTCTCAAGTAATAGAGCCATCCTCCCACCAGTGTTAGTTGGGGGGTTCATGAAAAGCAATCCACCCCTCCCCCAAAATCGTTGAAAGGCCAGGACAACCCGTCGTTCAAAAGTTCCACGTCAAGTCCTCAGAAAAAAAATATTAATTTGCTGATTCATACTCACAAGTTTGACAGAATTGTCCAGTGTAGCATGATGGACAGGTACATGTGTATGCTGTACAGGAACCAGGAACCTGGACACAAGCACCTCCATTCTGACAAGCATTGTTGTTGCAAGGATTCACAACTACAGAGCAAATCAAGAAACAAATTGTCACCAATTTAATGTCCATTTTAAATATTAAAATAATTATTATAATATAAAATTATTAATATATAAAATGATAAATATTAATAACAACAATGACAACAATAATAACAACAATTAAGTTGGGCCAGAGGCCCTGCAATGTGTCTGTGTGAAATGATTCCTGACAGATAAACCAGGTGAAAAGTACCACCAATTAATAGACACATTAATGGGTCTGACTTTGGTCAGACCCATTAATGTGTCTATGTGAAAGGCAACTCACATTGGTTATGCAGTGGTGCGTAACCAGTCTGACCAGCTATATACTAGGTAGCCATAGCAACAGTTTTACCTTTTGCTTGGCTTGATGAGTCCTAATAAATGCTGGGTCAGAGCAAGAACTGTTGATCTGTGTGAATTGGTTTTAGACAAACCTAGCAGTAACCTAGGTTTGCAAACTTGTACTTACGACTTTCACAGAAAGCTCCAGTATAACATGATGGACAGGTACAGGTATAAGCAGTACAGGAATTGGGAACACCTACACAGGCACCCCCATTCTGACACACATTGTTTGAACAGGCATTAATTGCTATTAACGAAAAAAAAAAAAAATCAATGAGAACAAATAAGTATTCTAACAACAAACTTCTAAATAAAAAATGAATACAAAAAATGACCTCGGTTACATAGTATTGTTCGCCTAGACACTGATTAAAAAATACTGTACTTAAGAAATTAATAACTAGAATTACTCTCTTTATGCTATGCAGTAAAATCATAGCCTCCCTGTGGTGTAATTTTCCTACAAAAAGAGCTGCACAAAATAGAAGGTGTTGTGCAGAGTTGTATTTTTCCAAGCTTTCAAACACTAGGTAGTTTTCGCCTCAAGACGTTAACTTTAACATTAACGGATGACATCATAAGTTATTCATCTTGTGTTACTGAGTACGTTAATTTCAGGAATTTACGTGCTCGATGTACATTAGTTACGGGTTTGCGCATACAAATTTTGATTTGTTCAAAAAGGGGCAGAGTTATCGCGTTGCATGTTTGGTACTAATGTTAAAGTTAAGGTTAACGTCATTAGGCGAAAACTACTTATTAACTCATTCTGCACCTTAGGGTCTCATAGAAATTAATCATAAATTTCTAACAATGAACATCTGATTAAAAACAGAATACTAAAACAATGTAATACTACAATAATAATAATAATATGAAAGATTAATGGTAACATTAAAAAGCAGGAGTACTGATATAATGACAAAACTTAGAAAATGAAAGATTTTATAGAGTTAAAAGAGCAAACTACAAACTGTAGAACAACGATGACAAAGAATTTGTTATTGAGTCTGTTTTGTAAAAAAACCCTCAAAACATCATGATTATAGTTTTTAACAAGCATTAAAAAAGAAAGTATAGTTGTTTAATTTAACCAATTTAAAATTAAATTGCATAATTAAGAATTTTGAAACTACATATTTATGTAGACGGTTTTTAGGAAAATGGGACCAAAAATTTACCTGTTTCACAGAATGAACCAGAATAACAAGCTGGACATGTACAGGTGTAAATAGTGCAGGAACCAGCTACAGCATTGCACGCACCTCCATTCTGACAGACGTTGTTAGCACAAGCATTAATAGCTATGGAAAAGAACAAACTTTACACCTTCCAACAAATCAATGTAGCAATATTATATATACATATAAAACAATAATAAACAATTATGAGCATAGTGGTTTTTGAAAATTTTGTATAGTTTTTTTATACTGTTTATTTAATTATGAGCATATTTATGAACAAATATTTTTTTTAATGTTCATTCACATACATTTTATCACTTTATTTATATATATATCCCATCCTATCATGGTGAAAGTGAATTTGGGGGCTATACAATTGGGTGAGAGGGTGCTAACTTGCAAACATAAGCTGATTTTTAAAAACTTAGAGCGTGATTTTATTGCTTCAAACATTTTTAATGGGGGATTGACTGGAAGAGGTCCAATATTTAATGGAAGTGTGTGAGCCACCCCACCCTGCAGATATACCAATGTGTATCATGTAAGTATTCACTTAAATTTTACCAGAATTCACTTACCACTTTCACAGAAAGTTCCAGTAAAACATGTTGGACAGGTACAGGTGTAATCGGTACAGGAATTGGGAACAGCATTACAAGCAGCTCCATTCTGACACAAATGGTTGGTACAGGCATTAAGTGCTGTTAACACAAAAAGAAATTAATTCAGAATTCAAACAGTTAAAATGGGAACAAAATATGAAAACAATAATCCTGTAAAATGTGGAATACAATGAAAAAAAAACTTACTAAATAGATGGTAAATTAAGTGGAAACCCCACCTTACCAAGCAGTGTTGGTAAACTGATATTTTAAACCATGTAGAAACATTTTTTATATAGTTCAGGAGATCTCATATTTCAAAAGCGATATATCACATAGTGCTTGACTTGAGGCTACTCAGAATCGTGGTTGACCTATAATTTTGGGAAGGAACTACCAGTCTTATGAACATGCTGGAGCGCTTTGTAATCTCTACACCCTCTGCGAGAGGAGAGCAGCCCACTGCCTCAAAATTCCTGAAGGCCTCTCACTTACTAACCATTCTGCTGCTCTGATTCCACCAACCCGACAACAATCTCATGATAGAAATGAATTTAAGTAATTGAAGTAATTTATTCACAGCTTAAATGCAAAATCAAATGATTTTTCAAAAAGTCCCATACCATATTACATTAATCATTCAACATCTCATAATTCAACCTCCACCCCCACCCCCGTCTCCCTGCCGTTTGAGGCACTGGCAGCACTCCTCACTTTGACCGATGAAGTTGCTCCACTTTATACTTTTTTGGTTTTGAAGTTGAGTTTTTTAATATTAACATTTGAATGAATTATGTTTTATATATTAAAACATTTTAATGAATGGATAGTTTCTGTAAATTTTGCAAACAATTTGTTGGCCTTTTAGCCAAAAATTGTAACTTGTTTTTATGTAAATTTAAATTTGAATAAAGTGAAAATAATATCAACTCACATAAGAGACCTTTTCTTTGTCGATGAACTATGTTTGATACAATACTTATAGCATTATGTTCCTATATATTTCAGCACTGTATTATTATCTATTTGATTCATACATTACCTGTGTTCCCAGTGCTAAGCAGCAAAATGGTTTTAGCTATAAGCTGGCTTAAATTAAAGTTTGCTTCACTATGTATGAGCCCTCGAGTTGTATGGAGGGATAGAGACTAGTAGGGAGGCTACAACCCCTCCGTCGGAGAAATTAGGGGAGAATCATTGGGAAATAAAAAGTATATTATAAAATGTTTATATCAAATGTTGGAATGAATTGGATAGGCCTATATAAATTAATAATTTGGACGCCGATGAGATACAAAAAACACCATCCTTAGGACAAGATGCCTGTATGAGCGTCTAGCAGCTTATTATTTAAAAAAATATTCTCACTGGGAAGACATGGGACACTAGCAAGGACTAGTGTTGTTATGAGTGTGAAGGATTAGATGCTTTAATCGGATTTAAATTTTCAAAAAAAAGCCTCAATGGCTCAGTTGGTTAAAGGCATCTGCATAGACAGCAAAGGGTCCCGGGTTCAAATCCTGGTTGGAGCAATAATTTTTTTTTACACTCGCAGATTCCTCTTCTTTAACGTCCAAAATTTACTTATATATTTATAGCATTACTGTAAGATGATTTAGAGTTTATCTCTATATATCATGACTTATTTATAAAAAAATTAGCTCTTTGGAGATCTCGTTTTGTATTAAAAGGGGGGTGTATCATATTGATCGCTGTTAATTGCCATGCATCAAGGACTAGTGTTGTCTAACGCATTCACATGGATATGAAGAATTAGATGCTTCGATCAGATTCCCAACAAGCCTCAATAGCTCAGTTGGTTAAGGCGTTTGCATAACAGATGATGAACAGAATTAAAAGAATTAATGAAATTATACTACTTAAAAAACAACACACCTGTTGTACAGAATTGTCCAGTGAAACAAGCTGGACAGGTACAAGTATAAGATGTACATGAACCAGCTATAGCAGTACAAGCACCTCCATTCTGACAGATGTGGTTATCACAAGCATTGATAGCTGCAAAAAAAGGTGCATTCACAGTTTTGTTTCTTTGGGATGGGCAGTTTAATTATTGTTGAGAGGTTATAAGTTACAGAAACAATTGCTTCTATTTTGTTCATCCAAGTTAAAAACAGAATTTATAAAATAGACTGTAAAGTATATTTATGACAATATTCCTTAAAATATATGTATGTAAATATATGAGAAATTTTGATGCATTAACAACAGTCAATCAAAATATTATTTGATTATTAGGGATGGGCAGTTCTATTATTGCTGAAGGGTGTTCTGGTTACAGGAACAAAAGTTATTCTGTTTATACAAGTTAAATACAGAATTCATATAACAGACTGTAAAGTATATTTAAAATATATGTATTTATATATGAGAAATTTTGATGTAAAATAATAGTTTAAGATTATTCGACAATATACAAATATGGCAGTCAAACAAAACATTTAGGAAATAGACGTTGTTACTGATGATTTAAAATTAAATAAAACAGAATAAAATGATTTTATATTTTGCATCTGATTCATATATTATGAAGTCTGGACATAGTGTGCTCACTTCCTGTATCTCTATGTATCCACTTTGTATTTATTTATAATTTATTGATAAATGTTTTTAGTGAATAATGTAGGCCTACCTGTTTGACAGAATGAACCGGTAAAGCAGCTTGGACAGGTGCAGGTGTAAGATGTGCAGCTTCCTGCTGATGGTACGCATGCTCCTCCATTCTGACATGCATTGTTAGAGCAAGCATTGACAGCTTTAACATAGAGAAATAGAATACTTATGAATATAGAAACTTATTAAAGAACTAGCATTGTTAAATACTCTAACCAAGACATTCTACAAAAATACTACTAAATGTACCAGTCCCCAAGCATTCTTTACAGCAAGATAGGATTGCTCATTTCGCAACAACCGTGCAATGCCAAATTCCTAGTTTATATTCTACAAGGACCCAAGTAGACAGATGAAGATAATTTAAATTCACCCTTTAGAAGACAAATGATAATATGACAAAAAGTGGTGCATTTATTAATACTGAATTATTCAAGTCAATATTTAACCAGCTATTAACACATTGTTTGCTGAAGTTCATTTATACACCACAGACATTACCAGTTTCACAAAATGTTCCAGTAAAGCAAGTTGGACATGTGCAAGTGTATTGTGTACACGACCCAGCAACGGGTGAGCATGCACCACCATTCTGACATACATTGTTAGTACATCCACTTGATACTGTAAATATAAATATTAATAATAATTTGCTTTTTATGTAGTGAAATATAAGAGAAATAATATATTGTATATAATACTATATGTCTAGAATCTTGTTTATTATATAAAAAATTTAAAATAAAGTTGGAAATACAGTAGCATAATATTTTTGCTTTTCTTATTTTACATTTGTTATAAAACATTAGAATATCTTGCAGACAAATCAGTACAGTAGATACGAGCAATACACCTGGAGGAGTTTACCAATTATTTAACCAGGTTATACATACAATAAAGGATAAACAGAGAGAATATTGTTCTTCTTACGAGTTTCACAAAAAGAGCCGCTGTAACATCCACTACAGGAACATGTGTAGAGAGTGCAGCTTCCTGGCACAGTGTTACAAGCACCTCCATTTTGACAGAGATTGTTACTGCAGGCATTCACAGCTAGATAGGAATGAAATAAACATAAACAATATAAAGAAGTACATTATTTATAAAGATTGATAATAATAATAATCATGACAATGATCATAATAATTATTTATAATTATAATATTAATAGTGTTGAAAACAATGACAGCAATTATGATAATTATAATAAAAAATAGTAGTTATATTACTAATAATAATAGCAACAAAAATATTAACTATAATAAAAATAGCAATACAAAATAACAATAATAGTAACAGTCTAACCAATTACAATAGGATTATTATTAATATTATTAATAATTTTACTCCAACTTATTCAGAGACCCCTAAAATTCTGAGACCACTCTAATTCAAGACCCATTTTTCTTACTCTTAACAATAATTTACCCACTAGGAGGCATTCTCTCTTTTCCACTGTGATGTGGGTCTGCCCTTGGCATCAGTGATCGGATGTGTGAGAATTACGGTACTGGCACAAAAACATTCTGACAAAATCTATGCATTCCGTTTTTAATATTGTGATCTGTATTACTGTTTTTTCCACTAAAACAGAAGGCTATTTTCATGGTACTGTACCGCCTATACACTACTGGTAACCGATTATGATTTCTGGTTTAAAATAACAGATGAACATATATTGCAGCCTTCTATAGCTACTTCCAATATCCACATTGTCTTTTGTGGAACATATGACTCCAGATGATGACACAATTGATGTCGAAATATTGAATCCCGACACAATGGCGTGCATTTTGATACTTGGAATATGTATTATACTATCTTATGGCTGCTATAGTCATTGCATTTTAGTCCTTTGGATTTGTAGAGTTTTGTTTTAATGATTCAGTCAACTCAGAATTAAAGGCCAAATAACAAAAATTCCTTGTTTCCCATCCACTCCTTCATCATTTTATGGGCCCACATCAATTCTTTTGGTATTAGTAATTTTTAAAATTTCAGGGTTTTTTCACTTCGAAAATGTAAGAAATTTAAATTGCTGACACATTTTATAATTTACAAATGCATTTTCAAACACAAAGACCATGATAACGGCAAGAGAAGCAATGACAAAACTATTGACAAATTGTTTACAACACATTTTGCTACGCAGAGAACATTCTTTGGCATATTTCGATGAACTGTGAAAAATAACAAATATCAAATAAGCCTCACTCACCAACTTTTTGAAAAACCCAGAATGGGAGACAAGGATTTTTTTTCTTTTTGTCAAAAGACAAAAGAAGCACTTTTGGGAACATTTGCAGTTTTGGTCTCTGTTTGTATTACCCTCTCTAATTATGCTGATTTTGTAGACCATGGATAGGGCCTTCATTTACACAATTTTTGTTTTGATTTCCATCATCCCTTTTATAATGCTTTTTAGAGGCCAGTCTTAGCCATGGTCTCCATTTAGAACTTTTTAATTAGAGACGGAACTCTGAGAACATTATATTATTATCTTTTCACTATCCCAGTATGAAGATATTTAAACCAATAGTATGATACATAATAAAGAAATTATTACTTAAAGACTAAATTTTTATGGAAGCCATGTAATTAAAAGTCCTGTATCATATAATAATGTCTTGATATCAGTAACTAACCTGTTTGACAGAATGCGCCAGTGAAGCAAGCTGGACAGGTACAGGTATAAGAAATACAGGAACCAGCAACTGAGTTGCAAACACCTCCATTTGCGCAAAGGTTGTTATCACAAGCATTTACAGCTAAAACATAAGAAAGTGATGATCACATTTAAATGTCTTTGTCTGGCTAATAAACTTGAATTCATTTTGTGGAATGCTTACTTAAATTTTAATATATGTAAGTTATTTAAAATCAGGGACGGATTTAGAGTGACAGCCCAGGTCCCCGCTTTTGGAAAGTGAAAAAAAAAGGGGAAAAAAAAAGAAATAGAAATTATTGATCGCCAAAAAACTTTTTCCGGACCCTCTCCCGCACCTAGGGTACTGTTTTCTCTCGACCCTCTTTCGAACATCACTGGATCTGCCCTTGAGAATAATGTAAGAAAGCAGCAAAGTCGAACATGGCTCAGCTCAACCTGTGGTAGCCATTGTATGTATAAAACAGTGGAATCTATCAGATCTTTGGTCCCTCGTTGATTTCCATCACTGCTGTCCCAAGTTTCAAGTTTTATTTGCACACCACATACTAAGTACAATCAAAAGTTATAAATGAATGGTGTACAGTGATGAGTTGATCATTTTAAACTCGAAAAAAATAAATGAAATAAATAAATTGACATTAGCGCATACTAAATAAATTAATAAAGCTTGTGTTCCTGTTGAAGGGTTGAAATCCAAGTAAAATCTTTCAGTGAAGACTCTTTGCCCTTTGTTGTAACACCTATGAGCTCCCATTATCAAAAGCAAGGGTCCCAGAAGCTCAAAGAGCTCCAGGATACTAATGGAGAGTATCCTGTCAGGACCACAAGTACCAAAACTGCAAAGTGTGACCTATATTAATGAGCAGAATAGGCCCTTGAAACGTCAAATAACTGAAACAGATCATGAATCCTCTCTGAACACCACTGGGCCCTACGCAGTCCCCAGACCATGTGTTAGTAGTGCATAAAGAAGGTTCAACCATGGGCCTAAGTGCCCTTTTTTTGTTATGCCACTACGTTGTCTCTTCTATCCTTTTCGTGACATGAGGCACGTAAGGCCATATAATTTGATTAGTTCACTTATATTGCCTGCTATTAGGATAAAGCAGTCTACAATAGAAAAAATATTAAAATTTCAAAATTGGGTCATCAAACCCAGCACCCAGTGTCACAGGGCCTGAATAAAACTTAGCCAAAGGCCTCAAGTGTCTTGGTAGTTGTTGAATTATTACCTGTTTGACAGTACGTTCCGGTAAAGCAAGCTGGACATGTACATGTGTAAAGGTTACATTGGTTAGGAACATTGGTGATACCGACACAAGCCGCTCCATTTTGACACAAGTTGTTGCTGCATGGACTGGTTGCTGGTAAATAAGATTTATAAAAATCTTATATTTACTTGAAATAGTAATTCATTTATCAATACATATTATGTGTTTTAAAATATTATTATTCATCCACAAAATAAATAAGTCCAGTCTAAAAGATTTACTCTTATTATTATCTTTGCTGTTATTGTTATTATTATTATACATTATTACACAATTAGTATCATTCATCACATATTTATATATCTAATATGATCATGGACCTATAACATAATAATCACCTCTTGTAGCACACGCATACGGGTAAAATTATTTGATTTCATCTATGCCTAGCCAAGAGAGACTTGGAATAATATACTCACTATATTAATACATTGATATATGGTAATATAACATTAATAAATAATATCACTTGAAAAAATACTAAATAAAATCACACCTGTTTGACAAAATGTTCCAGTGAAGCAAGCTGGACAGGTACAGGTATAATCAGTACAGGAACCAGCAACAGCATTACAAGCTGCTCCATTCTGACAGAGGTTATTAGCACAAGCATTGACAGCTATGGAAAAGAAAGTTCAAAAAATATAGTAAATAATATGTATTGAGTTAAGCTACTCTGTTCCTTGGTTATAAGTCTATAAAAGGTACCATTCCAACATTTAATAATAGACTCTACTACAGTAACACTGTTTTCAGAAACAGACAAAAATTTACTTTCGCCATAATAATTGTAAGCCTACGACTTCTAGACCACTTTTTCTTCAGGTCATCTAATAGACTTGAAAATATCAATATAATGACGTTTAAGTAACAAAATTCATTAACTGTTTTTAATAAAGTGTCACTTCAATACCACAAATTATGTTGCCCTGAAACATGATAAGGCTAATCTGAATAAAATGACCATCATATTTTAAGGTCCAATCGATGATGTTGCAAGCGTTTATCATCCGAATATCCGAATTATTAGTAGGCCTATAATGTATACATTATTTTAATCAAATTTAACGTGCTGTGTATAATATCTTTGCATGTATTTAGTAATAGGCCTACTATTATGGATATCCATGTATTTAATTCTTTATTCATTGCCATGTTTAAGGGCAGAGGCGGATTTTAAGGTGGGTAGGGATGCAGCTGGCTGGGGCTCGTACATTTTTGAAAATTAAAAGAAAATATATTGTCAAAAGCGTTGTATTATTAGATTGCTCCGAGGGTGGTAGTAGTAAGTAGGCCCTGGCATGGCTTTTCTGGGACACATTTGGAAGTGGAGGAACTAAGCGTTTCTCCAGAAAGCACACAGGCATTACATAACAGGTCAAACCTCCTTAGTAAAAAGCTGGGGCATAGTTGGAAGAACCCCTTCTAATAAATCTGAGAAAGAATGTATTTGTGGGACTTTGGTCTATTTGGTTTTTTTGAAAATTATAGAAAAAGTTACCATATTCAAGGCGTTTTAGTAAAGTGATAGGTAGTACAGTGGTTTTTCGGTGATTATAGAAAAGGTTACTGTATTGTCAAGGCATTGTAGAAGAGTGCTGTGTAGTATCAGTAGTAAGAAGGGTCCACGTGGCCTCTCTAGGGCCTATTTGGACTCGGAATTCGTCCAGAAAGCACAAGGCTTGGTAGTAATGTGTTAGTAGGAGCCCGCCCTCCCCCCAACAAGAGCTCACGAGTTACGCAACTGTGTCCTGTTTATATTAATAATATTAATACGGATAATTGAATTTTTACGATTAACTGCAAAACATTATTCAGCATCGGAAGAGCTTTAAACGATACCAAACTACTTTTGGTGAGTTTATATACTTATTCTTATTTTATGTACATTTTAAGTATATTTTGCAGTTATTATAAAACAAATAACACCTATTCTTGAATTATGTTCTATTCTGGCTTGAGTGACAGTAGTATTTTAGTAGTAGTAGTAGTAGTTGTCTAGTTTGTTGCCTGTTTAGAAATTATGAGTTTAGACACCAAAATTATATCTGTAGCTTATTTAGTTAAATTTGGCGGCCATTTTAAAAAATGGCCGCCATTTGTATACAAGATGAAAAATCAAGTGTCAACAGGGCTTAGGGTGACCAGGAGGGATTCATTAGGATATCTGGCTATGTTGACAGCTTCTAACATTCCACTACCCCTAACTTAATTTCTAGGCCTTTTAAATCGAACCACATTACATTACTTCCTAAAAAATCCTAACCAACTGTCCAACAGATACTGTATAAGGATTGCTCTACCTGTTGTACAAAATGTTCCAGTGAAGCAAGCTGGACAGGTACAGGTATAATCAGTGCAGGAACCAGCAACAGCACTACATGCACCTCCATTCTGACAGAGGTTATTAGCACAAGCATTAACAGCTATGGAAAAGAAAAAATTTAAAAAAAATATAGTAAATATGTAGTTGAATTAATTATTCATACTAATGCTTTCAACCTTCTACCTCTGCACTGTCTCCCTGTGCATTGCCAAATTCACCACCAGATAGGCCACTAGAAATAAAACTTTCGTGAGTTATCCTTGGTAGTGGGTTTCACAGCAAAACCAAACCAAATCTAAAAATTCTCACCAATTAAAAGTAGACACAATTCAATACTATTTTGCATACACCTTTGTCTGGCATGGTTTATAGTTAAGGCATTTTAGTAATGAAATGTCTGAATTGTTTCAATCTTCACTACCATTGGATAAATTATTTGATTTTTTAAAATTGAGCAATAGATATTTTAATTCATTTTTCAATGTTAATACGAGGATGCATCTTTAATAGGTTTATATAATTGCTTTTAATGATACAATTAAATTGATTTAGGATGCATTCCTAGTTAAGCGTGTAATCAGCACTACTTTAATACACAGGGATGTAGCCAGTGAAAATTAAGGGTGGGTATTAAAATTTTAAGGGTGGGTGCTGAATCTTGTGAGTATTTTTTCGCGTAGCGCCAACCGCATGAACAGTTATTAAATGGGGGGGGGGGAGGGGTGGTAATGATAATTATGACTTACTTTGTTTGGTTTAAATAAAGAGGTAAGTATACTGTGAGATGAGTGCAAATATTAGATTTTACTAAAATCACTGTTCTTTTATTGACTGAAAGTAACTTGTAAGTTTTCTTTAATTTCTGTGTGTTAAGTTTATTTGTTATATTTTCATCTCATATTTTTCATACGCAAATTTGATCCCTGAATAAGAAGAAGGGTGATATATTATGCACCTGTCAAACCTAGGCCTAGCTTTTTTCAAGAAATCATCGCACCACACGCACTGGCTGCCGCTAGCCTAGTCTCAGAAAACAACTAGGCCTAGCCTCCTACTCCTAGAGTATTCTTACAACACATTTGAATCGAAGGTGCAGGAAAAAAAGACATAAATAGAACGATCGATTTATTGTTGTATGTGTTATATTGCAAGAATTGTAAGTACATTAATGTAAAAAGAAAAATCGTTATTTGTTCAATTTCAAAACAAACTTTCGATTAACAAATCACAAACATTCAGCCTCTATCAACACACGCATGATGCTCCAATGATCCGATCGAGATTGACGGCGGTAGCTCGAGATTGGACTCCATTCACCAGACGTTTTCTTGCGAATCACGTAGTTTTCGATTGTGAATTATTTATTTATGCAGTATTGAATAAAGAAGTTAATAATAAAAAAATAAATACAATGTTTTAAAAAGTTTTGTTGTTTATTTATTATAAAGAAACAATACTGATAATAATGTTCATATCTTTGGTTGGTCAAATATGAATTAGCAGGAGTTAATAAAGTGTTTACAGTATTGTATGTATTTGTTTATCTGCGTCTGCGTGTTCTGGAGGTCTGACGCACTACATGGGAAAACCCAGAGAGTTAAAAATAGTCGTTAATAGTTGTTAATCATCGTGTGGGAAACAATCAGACAATGCGTTTTGTGTATAAATATGGTCCGAATACATCATGGTCCGATGTAACAAACAGTATAATGATGATATCAAACAGAATTAAAATTTTATACTTAATTTATCGCGCTTTGGGGTATTTATGTGTGCCTTAGTCCAACTTAATGCGACGATTTTTCTTACTGGCCCAAGCCTCTACAGCTTTCTTAAATGGGTATTCTTTTAGTGTTGGGCCTTCAATTACGATTCTCATGATCGCATCTAATGTTTCTTCCTTCATTCTATTTCTTTTGTTTAACCATAGCACCGCTAACACGCGAATTGACACTTTGCGCTTGCTGCTGCCAGGGTAGTCACGTGATCTGTATGCGGTATAAAATCAAAACATTGGATGCGGGAATAGCGAAATTGTACAGTAATCATGAACAGATGCTCTCTGGTTAATGCTCTCTGGTTAAGTAATATATTTGAGAATATATATATGAAAACTAATTCAAAAATGTGCCTGTAGTATATAACTGGCATATAACACTTTGTCGCTGTACATTTAAAAAATGTTTGCTGTAAGCTGTGATTTTATGCTTTATTCTTAGCCTTCCGACCAGTGATTGCCACGGGTCGCGTAGCGCACAGCGTACGGGAATCATTCACAATAGGCTAGGCCTACTTCTCTTTAAAAAATGTCGAAGTTTTACCATCGCTATATTTTACTCTCTTTGATGTATATTGGCTTAACCTCTCCGACATAAATCTTGGAACATTTGTCAGTGATTTGGTAAAAGAAATTTCACTTCTAAAAATACAGACACTGCAATTCTGATGTCGTTTACAACAGACATTCAGCGATTTACACACGCTTCGGCCATCTTTACGGTGTATTAACTCGAGCGTTCAAAACAATAACAAACTCAATACCGCATACAGATCATGTGACTGATAGGACACAAGTGTCAATTTCCAGGTGATCACACAGTTTACTGTTCAGTCAAGTAGAACGTGAGCGTCCAATCAGCGCTAAAGCCTGGCAGTTCCACTTGGTTGGTTTTCCGATGTTGTTTTATTTGCTAGGCTGCTTGCATGAGGTTTGAGGCTAGAAATATATGATGATATCTCGCGAAAAAAGTAAGAATTCGGGATGGGCGGATATGTACGTTTGACGCTGGGCAGAAGGCATTAAATTTTGCTTTAGGCTGGGTGGTAGACTTTTAGGCAGGGTGGCCCCGCCCGGCACCGCCCTGCAAAATAACATCCCTGCATTCACCTCCTACCAGGTACCCATTTATACAAGTAGGGGGTTACCCCGGTGTACTGGTTCATACAGCCCCTGTTGTGGACAGACGAGAGATAGCTGGTAGCACAGACACAAAGGCCTTAGGGGAGAAGAAAGTTGCTGCGCGAGCTAGTCCACACCTCAAGCGATTTTTGAGACTGCGGTATAAAGTGCTTTATAAATCGAATCACATTACATTAATTCCTAAAAATCCAAACCAACTGTTTAATAGATATAAGTATTGCTCTACCTGTTGTACAAAATGTTCCAGTGAAGCAACCTGTACAGGTACAGGTATAATCAGTGCAGGAACCAGCAACAGCAGTACATGCTCCTCCATTCTGACAGAGATTATTAGCACAAGCATTGACAGCTATGGAAAAGAAAAAAAGTTAAAAAAATATAGTAAATATGTAGTTGAATTAATTATTCATACTAATGCTTTCAACCTTCTACCACCGCATTTTCTCCTTGTGCACTGCCAATAGGCCCACTAGAAATATAACTTTCCTGAGTTATCCTTGGTAGTGGGTTTCACACCAAAACCAAACCAAATCTAAAAATTCTCACCAATTAAAAGTAGACACAATTCAATACTATTTTGCATACACCTTTGTCTGGCATGGTTTATAGTTAAGGCCTGTCTCTTATACACATCTGCTTTAGGCTGGGTGGTAGACTTTTAGGCAGGGTGGCCCCGCCCGGCACCGCCCTGCAAAATAACATCCCTGCATTCACCTCCTACCAGGTACCCATTTATACAAGTAGGGGGTTACCCCGGTGTACTGGTTCATACA
>NW_022701900.1:379789-381207 GCF_011630105.1 Anneissia japonica | reverse complement strand
TTATTAGCACAAGCATTGACAGCTATGGAAAAGAAAAAAAGTTAAAAAAATATAGTAAATATGTAGTTGAATTAATTATTCATACTAATGCTTTCAACCTTCTACCACCGCATTTTCTCCTTGTGCACTGCCAATAGGCCCACTAGAAATATAACTTTTCTGAGTTATCCTTGGTAGTGGGTTTCACACCAAAACCAAACCAAATCTAAAAATTCTCACCAATTAAAAGTAGACACAATTCAATACTATTTTGCATACACCTTTGTCTGGCATGGTTTATAGTTAAGGCATTTTAGTAATGAAATGTCCAATCTTTACTACCATTGGATAAATTATTTGATTTTTTAAAATTGAGCAATAGATTTTTTAATTCATTTTTCAATGTTAATACGAGGATGCATCTTTAATAGGTTTATATAATTGCTTTTAATGATATAATTAAATTGATTTAGGATGCATTCCTAGTTAAGCGTGTAATCAGCACTACTAATATCATTCACCTCCTACCAGGTACCCATTTATACAAGTAGGGGGTTACCCCGGTGTACTTGTTCATACAGCCCCTGTTGTGGACAGACGAGGGATTGCTGGTAGCACAGACACAAAGGCCTTAGGGGAGAAGAAAGTTGCTGCGCGAGCTAGTCCACACCTCAAGCGATTTTTGAGACTGCGGTATAAAGTGCTTTATAAATCGAATCACATTACATTACTTCCTAAAAATCCAAACCAACTATTTAATAGATATAAGTATTGCTCTACCTGTTGTACAAAATTTTTTTCACATTCACTTTTGAATGTTATTACGAGGATGCATCTTTAATATGTTTAATATGTGTCTTTTATGGAATGAAAATATAATTTCATTTACTAATTTAATTTTGGTATTTCAATGTGTTCCATATGTGTTTGATCCAATGACCAGGGTAGTAATGTGAAGCGCTTAGAGGCCTTGTAAAGGCATGAAGCGCTATATAAGAACGACATATTGTTGTTATTATTATTATTTTAACAATTATTTTATTTAGGAAGCATTCCTAGTTATGCGTGTAATCAGCACTACTAATGTCATTTCAAATCATTCACCTCCTACCAGGTACCCATTTATACAAGTTTGGGAGACAAGAGGAACCTGGTAGCTCAGACACGAAGGCCTTAGGGGAGAAGAAAGTTCTACGGCTGACTGGATAAAAAATTGCTCTACTACCTGTTGTACAAAATGTTCCAGTGAAGCAACCTGTACAGGTACAGGTATAATCAGTGCAGGAACCAGCAACAGCAGTACATGCTCCTCCATTCTGGCAGAGGTTATTAGCACAAGCATTGACAGCTATGAAAAAGAAAAAAAGTTCAAATAAATATAGTAAATAATATATAGTTAAATCAATTATTCATACTAATGCTTTCAACCATCTAACACC
>NW_022701900.1:350224-378967 GCF_011630105.1 Anneissia japonica | reverse complement strand
TGGATAAAAAATTGCTCTACTACCTGTTGTACAAAATGTTCCAGTGAAGCAACCTGTACAGGTACAGGTATAATCAGTGCAGGAACCAGCAACAGCAGTACATGCTCCTCCATTCTGGCAGAGGTTATTAGCACAAGCATTAACAGCTATGAAGAAGAAAAAAAGTTCAAATAAATATAGTAAATAATATATAGTTAAATCAATTATTCATACTAATGCTTTCAACCATCTAACACCGCATTGTCTCCCTGTGCACTGCTAAATTCACCACCAGATAGGCCCATGAAAAAATAAAACTTTCGTTGAGTTATCCTTGGTAGTGGGTTTCACACCAAAACCGAACCAAATCTAAAAATTCTCACCAATTAAAAGTAGACAGAATACAATACTATTTTGCATACACCCTTGTCTAGCATGGTTATAGTTAAGGCATTTTAGTAGTGAAATGTCTGAATTGTTTCAATCTTTACTATGATTAAATAAGTTATTTGATTTTTTTTTAATTGAGCAATTAATTTTTTAATTCACTTTTGAATGTTATTACGAGGATGCATCTTTAATACGTTTAATATGTGTCTTTTATGGAATGAAAATATAATTTCATTTACTAATTTAATTTTGGTGTTTCAATGTGTTCCATATGTGTTTGATCCAATGACCAGGAGAGTAATGTGAAGCGCTTAGAGGCCTTGTAAAGGCATGAAGCGCCATATAAGAAAGACATATTGTTGTTATTATTATTATTTTAACAATTATTTTATTTAGGAAGCATTCCTAGTTATGCGTGTAATCAGCACTACTAATGTCATTTCAAATCATTCACCTCCTACTAGGTACCCATTTATACAAGTTGGGGAGATGAGAGAAACCTGGTAGCTCAGACACGAAGGCCTTAGGGGAGAAGAAAGTTCTACGGCTGACTGGATAAAAAATTGCTCTACTACCTGTTGTACAAAATGTTCCAGTGAAGCAACCTGTACAGGTACAGGTATAATCAGTGCAGGAACCAGCAACAGCAGTACATGCTCCTCCATTCTGGCAGAGGTTATTAGCACAAGCATTAACAGCTATGAAGAAGAAAAAAAGTTCAAATAAATATAGTAAATAATATATAGTTAAATCAATTATTCATACTAATGCTTTCAACCATCTAACACCGCATTGTCTCCCTGTGCACTGCTAAATTCACCACCAGATAGGCCCATGAGAAATAAAACTTTCGTTGAGTTATCCTTGGTAGTGGGTTTCACACCAAAACCGAACCAAATCTAAAAATTCTCACCAATTAAAAGTGGATAAAAAATTGCTCTACTACCTGTTGTACAAAATGTTCCAGTGAAGCAACCCGTACAGGTACAAGTATAATCAGTGCAGGAACCAGCAACAGCATTACAAGCTGCTCCATTCTGGCAGAGATGATTACCACAAGCATTAACACCTGTGGAAAAGAAAAAAAAAGTTAACACCTTCAGACAATATCAATATAGTAATAATATGTAGTTGTTTCTCTATAATGCTTTCAAACTGTCACTGCCAAACCTTCTCTTTGTCCAATACTTCCTGAAAAACCCAAACATACAAGCAGCTGCATTCTGATAGAGGCTGTTATCATAAGAATTTTTAGGTAAAAACAAACAGTTTATAAACAATAAAATAACATTATCTTATCTACGGTTGGCCCTCCACAAAAAATGTAAAACCATTAACCATTTCTATGAGGATACACCTTTAACATGTTTAATATGTGCCTTCTTTTAGGAAAATGCAAAGTAAAAAATATCTATTACCCATACAATATAAAAAATATTAAAATTTCAAAATGGAGCCCGAAGATAATAGTACTTGAATTATATTTTTTCATGATAATGCTTTCAAACTGCCACTTCTCTTTGTTCATCCCTTCCTCAAAAATCCAAACCTTATTTGACAAATATAAGGAATTGATCTACCTGTTTGACAGAATGTTCCAGTGAAGCAAGCTGGACAGGTACAGGTATAATCAGTACAGGAACCAGCAACAGCATTACAAGCTGCTCCATTCTGACAGAGGGTATTAGCACAAGCATTTTGAGCTAAAAACAAACATTTTATAGACAATAAAATTATCCTACTTAAAACTGCCCCTGCACAAAAAATTTAAACCATTAACCATTACTACGAAGATACATCTTTAATTGGTTTAACATGATGTGTCTTTTAATGTACAATTAATTTGGTTTAGTTCACTCACATTACATTCTGTTGGGAAAATGGAGAGTATGAACAATCTATTAAATCTACAATATAAAAAATATTAAAATTTCTAAATAGGGCCTTACTTGAAACCCAGCCTCAAGAGTAGTAGGGAATGAAATATCTTTAGCCAGGGGCCTCCAGAGCCACTGAATTATTACCTGTTTCACAGTATGTTCCACTAAAGCAAGCTGGGCATGTACATGTGTAAAGATTACATTGGTTAGGAACGTTGGTGATACCGACACAAGCCGCTCCATTCTGACACAAGTTGTCGCTGCATGGATTGGTTGCTGGTAAAAAAAAGAAATTAATACCATATTCACTTTAAATTGTAATTTATTTATCACATGTACATTATCATCTTTTCTGTTATTGTTATTACAAAGTATTACACAATTGGTACACAGTTCTCTGTGCACTAGAGATGAATTCCACCCCTTCCAAAAAAATCCAAACGTTGATTGACAGAGGTGTACCTGTTTCACAGGATGTACCAGTGTAACAAGCTGGACAGGAACAGGTGTATAGAGTGCAGGAACCAGCAACAACAGAAATAACAGGTGTAACATGTTGGTACAGGTGTACATAATAATAATAGTAATAAGTGACATATATACAAGCAAGCCGACCCCAGAGCGAATACAATCAATCACTTAAACAATACAATTACAGTTAACATGACATAAAAATAAAAGAAAATCATTCTACAATGTATAATACTTAGTTTAGAAAAGAGTACAGGAACCAGCAATGCATTACAAGCACTCTGACGAAGGTGACCTCTACTGTACATATTTAACAAGCAAATTTCCAGTACAATTCCAGGACATTCAGGTCAAATTTTCCAACATTCAAGGACACAATATATAGCTTAACATTAAAATATCGGAGATTTTACAACTGATTATAAAACATATATGCTGTACTACTTTTAAATGAATGTTAGTTGAGTGTATATTAAGTTTTATCAAACTCTAATTCGGAGGCGATGGACATGTCTCTTTTTCTCACGGTCGTGGGAAATTAAGTTTTTCTCACACGTGTAATATTTGATTGTAAGCAAAGAAATTCCCACGAGTATGGGAAAGTACCGGTAAAGTAAGGCAGGGGTGATCGCCTACAGTGAAGTAGAATTCTCCCCTTGGCAACATAAATGTGCGCGTACAACAATGGTCTTTGCTTAAAACGTGATAGTGTCTTTTGTGGTACCAGCGCGCTCAAATAACTCGGTTCTTTTTTGGCGCCACAAGGTGGGTTTCCGCCTGTCTAGGGTTGTTGTTCAGCGAACAGCTGTGGCGAAGTTGAAATGTATATACATTAAAACAATATAGCCTTCGATAGGTTACGTTGCGGAGACGTTAATGCATCTCATTTCATATACTGCATATATTTAGGTGTTTATAAATGTTGTATAAACGAATGATGTACTATATTATTAATTAATTTAATGGTTATGCTCTATTATCAACACATCATTATACTATACTGTATTATTTATTATTATTCGTTACTATTAGCATAACATTATTATTAATATTTAGGTCTATTATTATTAGGCCTTAGTTGTAGGCCTACAACTTTTATAATCTACTCTACAGCAAAATGTTAACGTACGGCACCATCCTACCGGCACTGATCTGCTGCAGACCAGCATTGTTTTTTTTTTAATGATTTTGTAACCATCAAAAACATAATTAACGAAATATCTTGCCCTAAATTCAAGAACTTCTAACAGTAAACGCCCTTTAAACACAATTCACTAAGAAAATAAGTGCAGAAGTACACGTTCCCATGGTTACTTTAATTGTTATTTAACTGCCTTGCGCTGCATAGGGCTAAAACATGGCCATTCGTGCTGAACAAATGTGCACGTCTGGAGACTGATGAATTACCCAAAGTGAATTCACAGGGCTGAGCATGTGCGACAAGACCTGTTCAACTGTTAGAAAGTTTAGTATTTTAGTACTTTTTATAACACACGACAGAAAGCAAATAACACCATAGCAGATGTCAAGAAATTTAACGATTATGGATTATGATTATCAATGTCTGAATTAAAATTAAATGCAAACATAATTAATATACAAGATTTAAAAAAAAACAGCGCCTTTACTAAAACATAGGCGAACAACTCCATTGGACATTAAATATTCAACTGTGTATATCATTTTCCTCTTAAAAAGTGCATTACTGACTGTTGTCTGAACCAGCCGGTCGGCAATTTTCAGCAAAGACATTCTTTCTGTCATTGATAACATTCCTGAATTGGCGGCGTACAAAGACTTGACCTGATTCTCTCAAGAGTATTGTGGGAACCTACTTGTGGGAACGTTTCTCATCCAATTTACTGTTACTAGGCAATTTGTAGTACTGCAATTAATGGTAAATGATCAAATTTCCAGGATATTCAAGGACAATCTTAAATATCCAGGACTTTCCAGTACTGGAGAATGCTCATTTGTTTTTCCAGGACATTCAAGGAATTTAAGGACGCGTACGAACCCTGTAACATCTTGAGCTGGACATTGCAAAAAATATTTATGTTGATGTGTTTTTTTGATGTTATAAATTGTATCGTATTGTATCTCTCAGCAGATCAACAGCCAGAAATAGAACTCAAGTTCTTCAGTCCGTCAGTACCTTCAGGAGGACTAGAGTTATTATTAACATTTAGTTGTTTTTACCTGTTTGACAGAGAGCACCAGAGAAGCATGGTGGACAGATACAAGTATAAGAATTACAGGAATTAGGAGCAGCACTACAAGCACCTCCATTCTGGCAGAGATGGTTATCACAAATATTTTGAGCTAGAATCAATAAATGAACACACACACAATGATCACACTAAGATTGTCAAGGAAGATATTGTATCAACTGCAGTTTAACTGTTATATTGAAAGAGAATTTGAAAAACAATTTAATTTAAAAAAATGATACATTACTAAACAATTACTAGACATTTTTTGACACAATGGTTTCCATGATAGATGTAGGTACAGAGAAATAAACCCAAAGGGCAAAGCAAAAATCACCAATGATATTCTGTTATACTAAGAATTAAAGCAGTACAGAATAAAGAATATAAGTGGATAAGGTGATATTGATGAATAACATATTACCACACTCTATAACAAACATTCGTCACATTAATTGTTGGTCGTATATAAAGTACCATTCATTGCCAGTTAGTAATAAGCAGGCAGTCCTGCATTTGACTTTTGTGTAGGCCTACCTTATTTGGAGTATATTTTATATAAACCAATCGGCACAAAGAAATAATGATAGTAAAGCTGAATGAACTACAGTACAAATCACATCATGTGTTGGTCAATTACCAAGACTAATGTAAGTTGGTCAGTACATGCTGGACATTAAAAACAAAAACCAATTTACCAGCAGAATTATAAGAAAAAAAAAATCAACTTAATATTCCAAACGTAAAACTAAGAGCAATATTTATACTGTATCTGAATTTAACCCCTTTGTAATTGAATATTTATTTAAATTTAAATAAAGATATTAGGCAATCAATGATTAGCAACGTAAACAACTTGTACACACCTGTTTGACAGTTGATTCCAGTAAAACACCCTGAACATGTACACGTGTAACTTGAACCTACAACAGTGCATGCACCTCCATTCTGACAAGGATTTGTTGAACATGGACTTACTGTTACTGAAAAATTAAATTACAGTATATAATAAAATATGCAAATATTTTTTCACTGAAACAATCACAAACAGATATTTCTAATACCACTCATAAACTTGCATCTATTATATCGTTTCATCAAAGGAACCACCCATCCAACAACCAACACCACCTTACTTACATTAACACACTAACTCTATATATCAAGGAAAATTAAATATTGAACCAAATACAATATTTTAGGCTCTTTGGTTTAAAAGACAATATGTCAATACAAAAATAGCGATAGTGATTTTTAAATGGGTCAGTTGGGCTTGGGCAACACAAAGCTGGGTTTTTTTTTTTGCTCTAAAATAAACTACTAATGAATGGCACATGCTGTTTGACAGTCTGCTTGGGTATCAAAGTTATTGGCATTGCCATCACAATAATTAGAAAATAAGGTACAACCATCTGTACGTAATATTAAGGTTGGCCCTGATTACTTGTTATTTACCGCCATGTGTTGTTTGACATTCTACTTGGGTTTCTAAGTTGTTGGCATTACCCTTACATGTAATAACGCTACATTGTGTGTACGAAGCAAATCTTACCTTAATTTTTTAGATTTTGTGTTAGATGTGCTTTTGAAACATAAAGGGGGGTTTCGGCCCTAATTATTTTTTTATTTACCTCCACATGCTGTTTGACAATCGGTTATGGTCACAAAGTTGTTGGCATTTTCACCACAATAATAAGCAAATGGAGTACAACCACTTGTACTGCCAGCATAGTAATAACGCAAAACTCCTTGTGACCCCGGGCACGTCGCAGCTGTACCAGCAGCTAAAGGTAAGGAGCCACTTGACATGAAATGTCTGGACGATAATTAAAACATAAATTTGTTTGTTTCTATTAAACCAAGAATAAGTTACAGTAGAATTAGAATTTATAGCAATAATTTTCAATGCAAAATTCATTTATAATATCAATCAGCAGTTATGTAATTAAAACTATAATAGTTGAATTATGTTCCCAATGTTATTTCATGATGCAATGCTGATGACCAAATTTCTTTTTTAAATATTGAGCTTTCTATTGGATGCATGTAGCATGCATAGAGTAACGACTCAAAAATAAGGGTGAATGTTTTGACATTGATTAGAATCCCATGGAAGTAAACAAAAAAAGAAATACCATGCTTAAGGGTTAAATTTGACAAGATTGCGATTTCCTTTAATGACCTTTAATTTCTCCAAAATTCAACTTTTCCCCCTCTTAAATGTGATTTTATCTCATTTTTAGGCCTATTCCTTAGAGAAAAAAAAATCAAAGACACAGGACAGGCAATACATTATTAGGCCTATATTCCAACAATACTTAGTAGTTGGATAGGTTGTCTTTCTTTCATAGATCGATGAACTGATAGACCTCAAACTTTCGTACATAAATTATTACGACGTAAAAACACTGTTTTAAATTTTATTTAATTGAAGGCTGGTTGGGCCAGCCTATATCCGATCTGCCAACCTATGCCTAGGTGGTAAGCATGCCATTTGTAAGCCAGGACCCAAACCACCTTAACCCCCATAGATCCGCCACTGACACTAGCGTACAATAGTAGCATTACATGAGCACACTGAACTGGCAATACATTGATGGGTTAAATCAGGCATGAGCAAACCCATTTGCCCGACGCCCGGGACAAGTGTTTTTTACAGTCGGACAACAAGAATTTTAGGGACCACTTGACATGAAATGTATGGACTAATATGAACAGCAGCCATTAGGCCAACTTCAATAAAGGCCTAGTCTATTTCGTTTGCGCATGTGGGGAAGGCAATCTAGACAAACTAGGAAAGGGTAGTTAAATTGAGATTTAAAGTTGTTTAAAGTAATCAAGAAATCATTTATTTCTAAGTGATGGAGACAATGTGCATATAAAATCCAAATCTTGTAAAACTGGGGTTAAACATTGAGGGGTTAGGGCCTATAAATGAATCATTTCCCATCTTAATTCTTTCACCCTCTCGGAGGGATTCGTCCCCTCGGCCCATCCTTATAGTTATATTAGGTCTACAGTACAGTACTTGTCTTTCGTTGAGAGGTAAGCAATTTTATTTATTTTATAATAAATTAAATGAGGATGTGAGAGGCTGTAAAATATTTCCCGTGTAAAATATTGGGTCCAGAAATCCGTCGCCGCATTTCAAGAATATGAGCCGATTTCGACAGATATTTTGCAGAAAATTGAGGCCTTCATAGTAGTAGGAACATAAGAATATCTACAATTCTGCACATCTATTTTTCTAGATGTTTTCCCATGCAATATGAATTTGAAACATTTTGAAGTTAGCATTAGAATTGATTAAGATATGTAAATGGGATATGGCCACACCCTCCCCTTTCTCCAAATACCGTCATAAAACACAGTCTTCTCGTGTAGGCCCTATCGTGGGAATCAACCATGCCTGAGAAATGTCTACTTGCAGTTGTCGTGACAATGGCTTTCAAACCCGCAATAGGAATATGATCAACACACTCATACATACATCGAATATTAATAATAATGCACCGGCTTTTGAACCACTATTTGAAAAAGTCACAAGGTGAAATATAGTGGTTAATACACAAATGAAGTTACACCCTCAAAATTTGTTGCATTCCATGAGCACCAGAGAGGCAAACACAAGGACAAAACATCAAAGTATACATAGGTTAAACAATTGAATAACAACTGAAATGCTATAACAATTATTAGAAAAAAGGACAAAATTTCAAGATTATGGTCACAAATAATACACAAATAATTATAAAGTTGTCTTGCTATCATTCACAAAATATTTTTGCATTTAATTCACCTCTGTAATAGTTTTGTTTAAATTAACAAATTGGAAAGACTCTGAAATAAGGTCAGAGAACTCACTAGTCTCACATCGGGTTCCAGTGTAACCAGATGGGCAAGCACAGGAATACCCAATAGATGTTAGAGAGCAAGTTCCACCATTTAGACAGGGTGCAGATGCACAGGCTGTTGTAACCACTATTTGAAAAAAATCACATGGTGAAATACAGTGGTTAATACACAAATGATTACAAAGTCACACCTTCAAAATATTGTTACATTACATGAGCACATCATAAAAGCACACACACGAATAAAACATCAAGGTATACATAGGTTAAACAATTGAATAAACAACTGAAATGCTATAACAATTATAAGAAAATAGAAAATTTCAAGGTTATGGTCACAAAAAATACACAAAATAATTACCAAGTTGTGTTGCTGTCACTCACAAAATATTTTTGCATTTAATTCACCTCTGTTATAGTTTTATTTAAATTAACAAATCGGACAGATTTTGAGAAGAGGTCAGAGAACTCACCAGTCTCACATCGGGTTCCAGTGTAACCAGATAGGCAACTACAGGAATACCCAATAGATGTTACTGAGCAAGCTCCACCATTCAAACAGGGCGCAGATGTACAAGCTGTTGTAACCACTATTTGAAAAATTCACATGGTGAAATATAGTGGTTAATACACAAATGATTACAAAGTCACACACTCAAAGCATTGTTGCATACATGAACACACCATAAAAGCACACCTAAACCTAGGCCTATAAAAAAAAACTCAATTGTTTGCCGCCATCCGCCGCCCCTAAAGTCTGAAAAATGAGGGGTATGTTTTTTTTCCCCTAAAAGTTTTTTGACACGATTTTCATTTTACACGACCGTAGGTCCAACAGCTTAACCTGATACATAGTGCAGCAGTCTATTTTAATCACATGTCTTACTCCAAATATTCCGCAAGCTTCTCAGCATCTGTAAAAACCGGTCTATGATTTATTTACTTTCATCATGATAAATATGCATTTTTTTACCAAGTGTAACAGCGCCCTCAATTTTATGTTACTACTGAGTGCTTGTTTGCATTTCAATACTCAAAGTAGTCTAAGTGAAGACCCTTTATAGCAATGGTCTTAGGAGAGTGACTTTAGTAAGACCGACTAAGTGATAAAGCTGGCTTTATTTCGGTAGTTAAGACTACCAGTTAAGACCGTTGTATAGCAATCCGCCCCAGGGAGTGCTTGTTTGCGTTTCAATACTCAAAGTGGTCTAAGTGAAGACTGTTTTATAGCAATGGTCTTAGTAGTGTGACTTTAGTAAGACTACCTAAGTGATAAAGCCAGCTTTATCCAGTGCCTTTACTCAAGGAGTTAAGACTAATAGTTAAGACTGTTTTATTGCAATCTACCCATGTAGGCAGGAGGCTCCTAACCAACAAACAAACACAGAAACAGAAAAAGATAAACATACAAACAAAATCCGACGAAAATATAAAATCCTTGTGGAAGTACAAACAAACAAAATCCAATGAAAATATAACCTCCTTGGAGATGTAATAAAGACAATACAATCAAATGAATTCAGTAAATCATTATCTATATTAGGCCAAAAATTACTCTGTATCAAAGCAAAATTAAATATTGAACCAAATACAAATATTTTATAGATAATATGTTAATACAAAAATAGCGATCCTGATTTTTAAATGGGTCAGTCGGGGTTGGGCAACACAAAGCTGGTTTTTTTTTTTTCTCTCTAAACTAAACTAGGTACTTATAAACGCCACATGCTGTTTGACAGTCTGCTTGGGTATCAAAGTTGTTGGCATTTCCATCACAATAATTAGAAAATAAGGTACAACCACCTCTGTAATATTAAGGATGGCCCTGATTACTTGTTATTTACCGCCATGTGTTGTTTGACATTCTACTTGGGTTTCTAAGTTGTTGGCATTACCCTTACAAGTAACGCTACATTGTGTGTACGAAACAAATCTTACCTTAATTTTTTACAGATTTTGTGTTAGATGTGCTTTTGAAACATAAAGGGGGTTTCGGCCCTAATTATTTTTTTATTTACCTCCACATGATGTTTGACAATCGGTTATGGTCACAAAATTGTTGCCATTTTCACCACAATAATAAGCAAATGGAGTACAACCACTTGTACTGTCAGCGCAATATTTTTCAAATTACTTATTGTTATTTACCTCCACATGCTGCTTCACACAATGTATTGCTTTCAAAGTTGTTGGCATTTGCACCACAATAATAAGCAAATGGAGTACAACCACTTGTACTGCCAGCATAGTAATAACGCAAAACGCCTTGTGACCCCGGGCATGTCGCAGCTGTCCCAGCAGCTAAAGGTAAGGAACAGACACCTAAAAAACAATAATTAAAACATAAATTTGTTTGTTTCTAATAAACCAAGAATAAGTTACAAGAGCACACTGAACGGGCAAAACATGGATGGGTTAAATCAGGCATGAGCGAACCCATTTGCCAGACGCCAGTGTTTTTTACAGTCGGACAACAAGAATTTTAGGGGCCACTTGACATGAAATGTCTGGACTTCTAGACTTGTAAATACTTTCACGTTTTTCCATTAAGCCAACTTCAATAAAGGCCTAGTCTATTTTGTTTGCGCGTGTGGGGAATGCAATCTAGACAAACTAGGAAAGGGTAGTTAAATTGGGATTTAAAGTTGTTAAAGTAATCAAGAAATCATTCACTTCTAAGTGATGGAGACAATGTGCATATAAAATCCAAATATTGTAAAACTGGAGTTAAACATTGAGGGGTTAGGTCCTATAAATGAATCATTTTCCGGTCTCAATTATTTCACCATCTCGGAAAGATTCGTCCTCTCGGCCCATTCTTATAGTTATATTAGGTCTACAGTACAGTACTTGTCTTTCATTGAGAGGTAAGCATTTTTATTTATTTTGTAAAAAATTAAATGAGGATGTGTGAGGCTGTAAAATATCTCCGCGTAAAATATTGGGCCCAGAAATCCGTCGCCGCATTTCAAGAATATGAGCCGATTTCGACAGATATTTTGCAGAAAATTGAGGCCTTCATATTAGTAGGAACATAAGAATATTTACAATTCTGCACATCTATTTTTCTAGATGTTTTCCCATGCAATATGAATTTGAAACATTTTGAAGTTAGTATTAGAATTGATTAAGATCTGTAAATGGGATATGGCCACACCCTCCCCTTTCTCCAAATACCGTCATAAAACACAGTCTTCTCGTGTAGGCCCTATCGTGGGAATCAACCATACCTGGGAAATGTCTACTTGCAGTTGTCGTGACAATGGATTTTAAACCCGCAATAGGAATATGATCAACACACTCCTACATACATAGAATATTAATAATAATGCACCGGCTTTTGAACCACTATTTGAAAAATTCACAAGGTGAAATATAATGGTTAATACACAAATGAAGTTACACCCTCAAAATTTGTTGCATTACATGAGCACCAGAGAGGCATACACAAGGACAAAACATCAAAGTATACATAGGTTAAACAATTGAATAACAACTGAAATGCTATAACAATTATTAGAAAAAAGGACAAAATTTCAAGATTATGGTCACAAATGATACACAAATAATTATAAAGTTGTCTTGCTATCACTCACAAAATATTTTTGCATTTAATTCACCTCTGTAATAGTTTTGTTTAAATTAACAAATTGGAAAGCCTCCGAAATAAGGTCAGAGAACTCACTAGTCTCACATCGGGTTCCAGTGTAACCAGATGGGCAAGCACAGGAATACCCAATAGATGTTAGAGAGCAAGTTCCACCATTTAGACAGGGTGCAGATGCACAGGCTGTTGTAACCACTATTTGAAAAAAATCACATGGTGAAATACAGTGGTTAATACACAAATGATTACAAAGTCACACCTTCAAAATATTGTTACATTACATGAGCACATCATAAAAGCACACACACAAATAAAACATCAAAGTATACATAGGTTAAACAATTGAATAAACAACTGAAATGCTATAACAATTATAAGAAAATAGAAAATTTCAAGGTTACGGTCACAAAAAATACACAAATAATTACCAAGTTGTGTTGCTGTCACTCACAAAATATTTTTGCATTTAATTCACCTCTGTTATAGTTTTATTTAAATTAACAAATCGGACAGATTTTGAGAAGAGGTCAGAGAACTCACCAGTCTCACATCGGGTTCCAGTGTAACCAGATAGGCAACTACAGGAATACCCAATAGATGTTACTGAGCAAGCTCCACCATTCAAACAGGGCGCAGATGTACAAGCTGTTGTAACCACTATTTGAAAAATTCACATGGTGAAATATAGTGGTTAATACACAAATGATTACAAAGTCACACCCTCAAAGCATTGTTGCATACATGAACACACCATAAAAGCACACCTAAACCTAGGCCTATAAAAAAAACTCAATTGTTTGCCGCCATTCGCCGCCCCTAAAGTCTGAAAAATGAGGGGTATGTTTTTTTTCCCTAAAAGTTTTTTGACACGATTTTCATTTTTACACGACCGTCGGTTCAACAGCTTAACCTGATACATAGTGCAGCAGTCTATTTTAATCATGTGTCTTACTCCAAATATTCCGCAAGCTTCTCAGCATCTGTAAAAACCGGTCTATGTTTATTTACTTTCATCATGATAAATATGCATTTTTTTACCAAGTGTAACAGCGCCCTCAATTTTATGTTACTACTGAGTGCTTGTTTGCATTTCAATACTCAAAGTAGTCTAAGTGAAGACCCTTTATAGCAATGGTCTTAGGAGAGTGACTTTAGTAAGACCGACTAAGTGATAAAGCTGGCTTTATTCGAGGAGTTAAGACTACCAGTTAAGACCGTTGTATAGCAATCCGCCCCAGGGAGTGCTTGTTTGCGTTTCAATACTCAAAGTGGTCTAAGTGAAGACTGTTTTATAGCAATGGTCTTAATAGTGTGACTTTAGTAAGACTACCTAAGTGATAAAGCCAGCTTTATCCAGTGCCATTACTCAAGGAGTTAAGACTAATAGTTAAGACTGTTTTATTGCAATCTACCCCTGTAGGCAGGAGGCTCCTAACCAACAAACACAGAAACAGAAAAAGACAAACATACAAACAAAATCCGACGAAAATATAAAATCCTTGTGGAAGTACAAACAAACAAAATCCAATGAAAATATAACCTCCTTGGAGATGTAATAAAGACAATACAATCAAATGAATTCAGTAAATCATTATCTATATTAGGCCAAAAATTACTCTGTATCAAAGCAAAATTAAATATTGAACCAAATACAAATATTTTAGGCTCTTTGGTTTAATAGATAATATGTTAATACAAAAATAGCGATCCTGATTTTTAAATGGGTCAGTTGGGGTTGGGCAACACAAAGCTGGTTTTTTTTTTCTCTATAAACTAAACTAGGTACTTATAAACGCTACATGCTGTTTGACAGTCTGCTTGGATATCAAAGTTGTTGGCATTTCCATCACAATAATTAGAAAATAAGGTACAACCACCTCAGTAATATTAAGGTTGGCCCTGATTACTTGTTATTTACCGCCATGTCTTGTTTGACATTCTGCTTGGGTTTCTAAGTTGTTGGCATTACCCTTACAAATAACCCTACATTGTGTGTACGAAACAAATCTTACCCTAATTTTTTACAGATTTTGTGTTAGATGTGCTTTTGATACATAAAGGGGGTTTCGGCCCTAATTATTTTTTTATTTACCTCCACATGATGTTTGACAATCGGTTATGGTCACAAAATTGTTGCCATTTTCACCACAATAATAAGCAAATGGAGTACAACCACTTGTACTGTCAGCGCAATATTTTTCAAATTACTTATTGTTATTTACCTGAACATGCTGCTTCACACAATGCACTACTTTCAAAGTTGTTGGCATTTTCACCACAATAATAAGCAAATGGGGTACAACCACTTGTACTGCCAGCATAGTAATAACGCAAAACTGCTTGTGTCCCTGGGCATGTCGCAGCCGTCCCAGCAGCTAAAGGTAAGGAACAGACACCTGAAAAACAATAATTAAAACATAAATTTGTTTGTTTTTATTAAACCAAGAATAAGTTACAGTCCAATTAGAATTTATAGCAATAATTTTCAATGCAAAATTCATTTATAATATCAATCAGCAGTAATGTAATTAAAACGATAATAGTTGAATTATGTTCCCAATGTTATTTCATATTGCAATGTTGATGACCAAATTGTATATGAATTGATGTGTGTGCAAAAATTAAATAAACAAACAAACAAACCAACCAAATTTTTTTTTAAATATTGAGCTTTCTATTGGATACATGTAGCATGCATAGATTAACGACTCAAAAATAAGGGTGCATGTTTTGACATTGTTTAAAATCCCATGAAAGTAAACAAAAAAAGAAATACCATGAAATTTGACAAGATTACATTGTCCTTTAATGACCTTTAATTTCTCCAAAATTCAAGGTTTTCCCCCTCTTAAATGTGATTTGATCTCATTCTTAGGCCTGTCTCTTATACACATCTAGATGTGTATAAGAGACAGGGCCTATTATTAAATATTGGAATGGTACCTTATATATTTATAACCAGGTAGCAGAGCAGCTTAGCTCAGTTGCCTAAACTGGTGGTAGCCTCTGTGTGCGCTAAAACGTGGGGATCTCTAGGTCTCCGATTCAAATAAAATCAAATCATTATTTATTCATCACTCAAAATGCCATTTTTCAAATTCAACCCATTGGGTTGAATTTTACAAAAGTAAAGGGTTCAAGCAGAAAACTCTAAACAATCAACATTTAAACATTTTTCAACAAATAGACCCACATCACAATAACAGCAAAATGAACTCACTAGTCTCACATCGGGTTCCAGTGTAACCAGATGGGCAAGTACAAGAATACCCAATAGTTGTTAGAGAGCAAGTTCCACCATTTAGACAGGGTGCAGATGCACAGGCTGTTGTAACCACTATTTGAAAAAAATCACATGGTGAAATACAGTGGTTAATACTGTACACAAATGATTACAAAGTCACACCTTCATAAAAGCACACACAAGGATAAAACATCAAAGTATACAAAGGTTAAACAATTGTATAAACAACTGAAATGCTATAATAATTATTAGAAAATGGGAGAAAATTTCAAGATTATGGTCACAAAAAATACACAAATAATTACAAAGTTGTGTTGTTGTCACTCACAAAATATTTTTGCATTTAATTCACCTCTGTTATAGTTTTAATTAAATTAACAAATCAGACAGCCTTTGAGAAGAGGTCAGAGAACTCACCAGTCTCACATCGGGTTCCAGTATAACCAGATGGGCAACTACAGGAATACCCAGTAGATGTTACTGAGCAAGCTCCACCATTCAAACAGGGCGCAGATGTACAAGCTGTTGTAACCACTATTTGAAAAATTCACATGGTGAAATATAGTGGTTAATACACAAATGATTACAAAGTCACACACTCAAAGTATTGTAGCATACATGAGCACATCATAAAAGCACACCTAAACCTAGGCCTATAAAAAAAACTCAATTGTTTGCCGCCATCCGCCGCCCCTAAAGTCTGAAAAATGAGGGGTATGTTTTTTTTTCCATAAAAGTTTTTTTCGACACGATTTTCATTTTACACGACCGTCGGTTCCACAGCACGCCAATCACGACTGTTTCACACTTGGTTAACCCTAAACTTTTCTCTCCTCGTGGTTGGTACTACTACTACCAAGGTGATACAATGTCGGTTGTTGCGATTTTTACCTTTTTTAACACTTAATAAGTAAATGAAGCTGGTGAGCTTGACCTGATACATAGTGCAGTAGTTTATTTTAATCACGTGTCTTACTCCAAGTGTAACAGCGCCCTCAATTTTATGTTACCACAGAGTGCTTGTTTGCATTTCAATACTCAAAGTAGTCTAAGTGAATACCCTTTTATAGCAATGGTCTTAGGAGCCAGAGTGACTTTAGTAAGACCGACTAAGTGATAAAGCTGGCTTTATTCAGGGAGTTCAGACTACCAGTTAAGACCGTTGTATAGCAATCCGCCCCAGGGAGTGCTTGTTTGCGTTTCAATACTCAAAGTGGTCTAAGTGAAGACTGTTTTATAGCAATGGTCTTAGCAGTGTGACTTTAGTAAGACTGCCTAAGTGATAAAGCCAGCTTTATCCAGTGCCTTTATTCAAGGAGTTAAGACTGTTTATTGCAATCCTCCCCTGTAGGTAGGAGGCTCCTAACAAACAAACACAGAAAAAGAAAAAACATACAAACAAAATCCGATGAAAATATAAAATCCTTGTGGAAGTACAAACAAACAAAATCCAATGAAAATATAACCTCCTTGGAGATGTAATAAAGACAATACAATCAAATGAATTCAGTAAATCATTATCTATATTAGGCCAAAAATTACTCTGTATCAAAGCAAAATTAAATATTGAACCAAATAAAAATATTTTAGGCTCATTGGTTTAATAGATGTTAATACAAAAATAGCGATCCTGATTTTTAAATGGATCAGTTGGGCTTGGGCAACACAAAGCTGGTTTTTTTTTTGCTCTAAACTAAACTAGGTACTTATAAACGCTACATGCTGTTTGACAGTCTGCTTGGGTATCAAAGTTGTTGGCATTTCCATCACAATAATTAGAAAATAAGGTACAACCACTTCTGTAATATTAAGGTTGGCCCTGATTACTTGTTATTTACCGCCATGTCTTGTTTGACATTCTGCTTGGGTTTCTAAGTTGTTGGCATTACCCTTACAAGTAACCCTACATTGTGTGTACGAAACAAATCTTACCCTAATTTTTTACAGATTTTGTGTTAGATGTGCTTTTGAAACATAAAGGGGGGTTTCAGCCCTAATTATTTTTTTATTTACCTCCACATGATGTTTGACAATCGGTTATGGTCACAAAATTGTTGCCATTTTCACCACAATAATAAGCATATGGAGTACAGCCACTTGTACTGTCAGCGCAATATTTTTCAAATTACTTATTGTTATTTACCTGAACATGCTGCTTCACACAATACACTACTTTCAAAGTTGTTGGCATTTTCACCACAATAATAAGCAAATGGGGTACAACCACTTGTACTGCCAGCATAGTAATAACGCAAAACTGCTTGTGCCCCTGGGCATGTCGCAGCCGTCCCAGCAGCTAAAGGTAAGGAACAGACACCTGAAAAACAATAATTAAAACATAAATTTGTTTGTTTCTATTAAACCAAGAATAAGTTACAGTCGAATTAGAATTTATAGCAATAATTTTCAATGCAAAATTCATTTATAATATCAATCAGCAGTAATGTAATTAAAACGATAATAGTTGAATTATGTTCCCAATGTTATTTCATGTTGCAATGTTGATGACCAAATTGTATATGAATTGATGAGTGTGCAAAAATTAAATAAACAAACAAACCAACCAACCAAATTTGTTTTTTAAATATTGAGCTTTCTATTGGATGCATGTAGCACGCATAGATTAACGACTCAAAAATAAGGGTGCATGTTTTGACATTGTTTAAAATCCCATGAAAGTAAACAAAAAAAGAAATACCATGAAATTTGACAAGATTACAGTGTCCTTTAATGACCTTTAATTTCTCCAAAATTCAAGGTTTCCCCCTCTTAAATGTGATTTGATCTCATTCTTAGGCCTATTCCTTAGAGAAAAAAAAATCAAAGACACAGGCAATATATTATAAGGCCTATATTTCAACAATACTTAGTAGTTGGATAGGTAGTCTTTTTTTTTTATAGATCGATGAACCGATAGACATGGAACTTTAGTACATAAATTATTAGACGTACAAACACTATTTTAATTTTATTTAATTGAAGGCTGATCAGAGACGTATACGGGGGGGGGGTAGCTGCGACATTGAACGCCCAAGACCGCGGGCGAATACTAGAATCTTCTAAGTAAGTGGTTGGCTGAATTGTTTTGGTCGGAAAAGAGAAATTTTCTCGGTGAATTGATTTTTGCACAAGATAACGAAAGCTCTCTAATGACTCAAGCTACTGCATATTTTAATAAAACCAATTTCTTCTAATATTAAATACATTTCTCCTGAATTCGTGATAATTCGTTATCATGCATAGACTTGTGCTAAATGCGTGATAAATTTATGATCATGCGTGTGTATCTGCAAAATGCGAAATCCTCCAAAATCACTTTGAAATGCAGGAACGTCCTGCACGATGCGCAAAAGTTGGTAACTATGTTTCATTTATTTGGTCTCAGTAAAATACAAAAACAACTAGTTACAATAAAAGAAAGTAAAAGAATAAAATATGTGAAACAGGCAGAGACAGAATTCCTAAAAATGAAACAAATCAATATCAAGTAGGTCTCCTAGCGCACTATTCCGATTGCACTTAAATAATAAAATGTACAATTAAAAATATTTAAAATCTGAAAAAATTTGCTTTAACAACAGACAAATATAGATTGTAAGACATATTGGAAATATAATTTAAGATCGTTTAAAAATGCTTTATGATTCAAAACCAATAAATTCCTAGTTTCTACAGGCAATTCCTCCCAAGCATGTGCAAACAAATGTAACACAAAATATTCAGAGAATTTGTAATTAAAAAGTATCACAAACATGTTGCAATTTGTGGGGTTCCCCCATTTAGGCCTAAATGTAATTAAAAAGTATCCAAATCATATTGCATAAAATAAACTTATGTATAAGTTATTCCTATGTATTTATAGGAGCTAACCTGAGTCAGAGCATTTAAACCAATATTATATACATGAGCATTATTCTGTAGCCTTGATGATAGTTATGTGCATCGACTTGCACTTTGATGAGTTGCACTCCAATTGATAATAATATTTCCCTCAAGACATACACAATAAGAAAATACTCTTTCGTTGTGAAGTCAAATACAGTACAGATTATTTACATTTTATATAGTAAGATACCCTAAAAAATGAACAAAATCTGATTCTAGGGACTTACCAGCTGTTTAACATCGTGATTCAGTGTAGGTACTTGGACACGTACAGTTATACGATGTTACAAAGTTGTTACACTCCTCTCCATTAAGGCATGGAGAACTATCACACAGATTTGACATTGCAATATTCACAAATTTGTCCATTAAAGTTAAGTCACAGAACAAGATACTGTAATACTTTCTTGTCATAATATTAGGTACCCAGTCCATATAAAGAATTATATACAATTGTGAAAGTGAGCAAAATGAATTGATGGGATTCAATTCTAGAGACTACCAATGGCGGTTTCACATCGTGATTCAGTATAGGTACAGACCTGCCAACCCTTCTGGAGATTATTTTAAGAATCTTAAAAAAATCTGGAGATTTACTAAAAAATCTGGGAGGTTTCAAAATTAACCAAAAGGTGATGCAAGATACCAAAAAAGTCATGTCACTACAAATCATTGGCCATTGGTGGCGACATTCCAATTGAAAATGGCTGCTTGTTTATTGCACCGCGAAGCACACAGGCGGCGAATACATTGAATAATAACTATCAAATCAATAAAAGTATGCATAAATCGGAGTATTTTTGGGGAGGGGGGTGGCCTGTGAAATCGGGTGAAAATTACATTTGATCGGGAGAACTGCAGATTTGTTTAAATATCGGGTGACACCCGACAGGATCGGGTGACACCCAACAGGATCGGGTGAGTTGGCAGGTCTGCATGTACACGTATATGATGTTACCAAGTTGTTACACGCCCCTCCATTAAGGCATGGAGAACTATTACATGGATTTGTAGAAACTATTCGACTGAAGCAAAGTAAAATAAACAAAAGAAAAAAACATTGAAAATGTTTGTAAATCATTTTCTAGAAATATTGGTGTTCTTAACAAAGTCAAAACATTTTTACCAAAAGGCTTCACTCTATCAACTGTACTGCTCATTGGTTTTACCATATACTATGGTTTGCTACTATGGGGAAATGCTAGTAAAGTGTATATCAACAAACTGTTTCTATTACAAAAACATGCATTAAGAACAATATCACACAGTTCGTATCTGTGTCTAACTAAACCATTATTTCTTAAATATAATGTTTTAAATATCTTTGACATGTATACAAGTGAATTTGCTACTTTTACAGTATGTACAAATAAGCATGACACTTACTTTCATACATTTTCCCTCAACTGCTTGTTTGTTTCTATATTGTATGGGCTTGTTCTTGAATATGCTTAAATTTTTAATGTAAAGGTGGTGCAATATTTTACAAGCAATTTGCTTTTATTTGTATCTCCTCAATCTATTTTTTTTTCATTATTTTTGTTGATGTGTATTTTTTTATGGTTAATATACAGGGTATGTATTGTATCATATACTGTAAACTACATACAGTAATGCACAATCCATTAAAACATTAACTAAGCACCAGCTGCATCTTGAAGAAATATCAATGATTTTACTATTACTTGTACATTAAAGCCATCCATACAATAAACCCATACCAAAATGAACATACTAACTACTGTATATCATACACGCCTACTCTATAACACCACCACAAATCATACACCATGCACACACAAACATTGAATAAAATGTCAAAAACAATCTAATACAGTAATTCATTGCATCACATCAGGCCAAAAAAAAAGATATATTTTTTTTATTACTATATTTAAAAAAAGAGCAACCCTAGATTTTCAAGTATTTGGGGTCAGTCAGGCTTTGGAAAATGTTTATATTTTTTTTACATTATTAAGCACATTATTTTTCAAATTACTTATTGTTATTTACCTGAACATGCTGCTTCACACAATGCACTGCTTTCAAAGTTGTTGGCATTTTCACCACAATAATAAGCAAATGGGGTACAACCACTTGTACTGCCAGCATAGTAATAACGCAAAACTGCTTGTGCCCCTGGGCATGTCGCAGCCGTCCCAGCAGCTAAAGGTAAGGAACAGACATCTGGAAAACAATAATTAAAACATAAACTTGTCTTTATTTACATTGAATTTTCATTAGGTTTTAAACTACTTTAATAATTTATTCATTTCAAGTATGAGTTTTGGCCATAAGTATAACATAGGGAACCCAGTATGAACTGAATTTCCGAATTTAGATTTATATTGGTCCTTACAAAAAATGATTACAGGCACAATTCCTCAGTAAAAATATACTATAAGCAAGAGTTACAAGTTATTCATACTAAAAATGTTAAATATTTTTAGATATACTGAAATACAATTCATATAATAAAAGAGTTGCCTATTAAAATATCATAATACACATACTATGTATGAAAAATATGGAAAAAGAATGAAAGAATGAATGCATGGGAAATGAAAGAATGATTGAATGGGTGAGCAATTAAATGAGTGAATGCATGAATGAGCGAATGAGTTTATGAATGAATAAATGAATGAATTAACGAACGAACAAACCAACGAATGAACGAATGAATGGATGAGTGAATGAATGAATGATTGGATAAACTAATGAATGAATGTATGGATGAATGAAATGGAGACAGATGGATTGTATAAATTAGAGAATGCAGTAGCATGGGGAAAGGTGGGGGATAAAAAAATTTAAACCCAGGTTTTCCTATCCCTCACTAGAAATGTTCTAAGCACAAAAAATTCCAATCACGTAAAAGTACGTAGATAAAAACAACATACAAGCACCAGAAATTACCCGTCGAGTACAGTAGTCGAATACCCCCTAAAAGAGCCCAAAAGTACCTCAGGTCCGGGCGGATTCAAGGGGGCCGGGGGGGATGCTATCAAAATTTGAACAAAATTGAGAAAAATTGAGTCTAAGAGTGCCATTTCCGGCCATCTAGAGGTGCCATAATCATAAAATGTAATTACCTCAGCCCCAACCATGATGAAAGTCCCTCTCTGGGCCCTATTGTATTTCAAATTTCTGTATCCCGCCACTATCAGCCCCACTATGTTTGTAATGGCATTGTCAGACTAAGCTTTCAAATAGTATTTTCAACAATATGACATACCCTAGGCCTAAGCCTGCTCCACGGATCTGTTGCTGCTATCATATCAGCTCCCTCAATTTAACCCATATTCCCCATCAGTCTCCACCTCCCTCCATGTCAATACTCTACACCGCAACGTACAGTGAGTGAGCTACCATTGCACTCACAAAAAGCCAGACTCTTGTTAACAAAGCAGGAGTCTCACGGAAACTGAGATGGCCTTAGTGGCGGTTCCGGGATGTGGGGTGTTTTAGACGAACCCCCTCTGTAAATAAAATACTACTGCATCCTGGCTTACAAAATGCATGCTAACCTAGCCTATGATGCACAGGTTGGCAGATCGGAGAAACTAAGCTCAGCCCAACTAGCCTCCAATTAAATAAAATTAAAAACACTGTTTTTGGTTCGACGTCCTAATATTTTATGTACGAAAGTGCTTCACGCCTATCGGTTCGTCACGTAATTTTGTGCTCTGGATAGGTAGGCTAATGTATTAAAATTCAGAATCAAATGAGTCAATTCAATCACTGGTTTTATTTTTGCAAAGATTCAAATACAAGTCCCATAAAAGAAGGACTGCAAACTATGTCTTATCGCCATAACCATACACTCTTTGCCATAATGTACAGAATAGCACTGGAATCTGGAACAAAATACAACTTTTATTGTTTTAATTAGATTTTGGCCTACTCCATTATAAATATTGTATTTGCGTTGCGAATTATTGATACAATTTAGTTAACTGGTACTGGTATTGGGTATTTATAATGCGCCTTTCCCTTGCAGTTATGAAGCGCAAGCCAAGCCTCAATAATTCAGGAAAACAATTGGTAGGCATAAAATCAGTCATTATTCTTATTGAACCCCATGCATTACAATAGTACAGTCACACAAACAACAAAGACAAATAAACAGATTACAACAATAAAAAACAAAGGAAAAAGCAGCAAAAAGAGGGGAAAACAAGTAAGTCTTGAGTACATGTTTAAAAAGATTAGGATCTGAGATATCTCTAATGTCAGTTGGAAGATTATTCCAAAGCTTAGAAGCAACAAGGAAATGAAAAACCTCCAATTCTCTTGTTGTAACGTAGCATAATGAAATGTACAGATGAAGAGAAATGTATTGTACGTGTAGGGATACTGTACATTGTTTGAGAAAAAAATATATAAATAGAAAAAACTATAGATACATTTGTGAACAGTGAGAATAATTTTGAAAATAATTCTATCATTAACTCGCAGCCAATGAAGTTCATTTATGAGAGGAGCAGATCTGTGTGTACGAGGATCACATGAAAAGACTAAAGCGAGCAACAGAGTTTTGCAATTTATGCAGCCTATCAATGTCTTTCTTGGAGAGACTACATAGAGTGAGTTACAATTATAGTGAATTCGCGATAGTACGAGGGCTTAAATGACTACTGAGTGATCAATTTCACATTTTTGCTTAGTCCACTTCTAAATGGGGATACTAAATATAAAAGTGATAAGGGCACTTTTTTGGTCCCGAAGGTGTCCCCCTATAGTAGGGGTTCTACTGTAATTTTATTAATATTAGCCTGGTTCTCACAAGGGCCCTAGTATCCGGATCGGGAGCTAACCGTTAACACCTGCGTGAGAACGGCCAATTGGTTAGCGCTAACCGTTAGCAGTATCCGGATACTGCTAACGGTTAGCAAGTGCTATCGGTTAGCAAGTTGAGCGCGTTTTTATCATCAACCCATCACACGTACGCGTTTACAATTTCCAGTTTCTTATTGGCCAGTGATTCGATCATCATATTTTTAGTATCCAGATCGTGATTTTCTCGTATGGATGCATGGCAGCTAACGGTTAGCAGGATCCATTAGCAGTCATGTGAGAACATAGCCACTGTCACTGAACAGAGGGGTGTGTTCTAGTTAGGATGTACACTTTCTTGCGTCCTCAAGTGATGGCGATGGTGATTAAGAGGAGGATGATGATGATGATGACATAGGTGGTGGAATAGTTGAGCGATGGAAGAATTAATGACATCAAAATAAGCCCATCATAAATGTGGCCAAAGCAAAATCACATTTTTACATCACCATCATAGGACATCTTAGGACAAAATTATGCTAAATTTGTCAAAATTATGCCTAGCACATATGCTAGATGCTAAAGGGGTCTAAATTATGCCAAAAAGCATAATTATGCCAATTCTGGTCACTATGTTACAATTTATACCCACTTGCCTCACATGACCAACCTACAGAATGTACGTCTACTGTATGCGTGGCTGATGTTTATTCTGCATTGACTTGAGACCTTGTTATCATTATATTTATTTTATTGCATGTCGTTAACTTCATGTTTTGAACGCATTTTTATCATTTTAAGTGTGGCAATGTTTCAAAAGTGTAGTTTTCGAATAAATAATAATTATTTTATAACCAGATGTGACGGAACTAGGGGGTTCTGCGTTATGGAGAGTAATGTGTGACCGGAAATGGTCTGAAGTCAGTTGGTTGTTACCATGCGTCAGTGATGTTGGAGTACAGCAAGATGAAACTATTTATGTAATGCATGAATAAAGTTCGGGGTTTGTTGGGTAGTGAAATGATTATTAACAATTATGCAAATGTTACATGAACACCTGGGAAGGAAGGTGCAATCACGTTCTGCTGCCTAGCAAACGTCTGTACTGTAGCGTGGGGGGGGGGGGGGGGGGGCTAGACTGCCTAGCCTACTGATGTACTGTGTAGCGGGAAAGATGAGGCATAATAAGAAGACTAGCCTAGGCCTAGCCTAGGCCTAAGTACACAGTGCAATTATATGTGATAGAAAATACACTTTCGAAAGAAATAAATTAAAATAAGAAAAAAAAAATAACTAAGAATAATTCATTTGCAGACGTACCTTGTTTAAGTATTATACAAAGCTAACAATGCAGCTCTTGTAGCCCTAGCTAGGCACATCCATGTGCAAAGCAGTGGTGTTTGTTTTTCATGAAAAAAGCACGCCGGGAAAGTTTGCCTTACCATGAAAAGGTGACGTAATCTAGCTTATGACGTATGCATGCTAACTATAGCGTGAGTGTGACGACACCAAAAAATAAAAATTTTCTATTATAACCAAAATATTAATAACTACAAGGTTTGTGGGCGTAAATTCCCTTAATAATTGTTCATACTTAATATTGAATTCTGGTTCTAATTAAGCTTGTTTTACGAAAGTAATTTTCAATTACAATTGTTTTCTGTCTCTGTGACTACCAGGCTATTTTTTAGTTTCTGGCTGTTTTTGCAGATTCAGATCAGCGCTGTCCCCTATAATTCCTGTAGCCGGAGGGTCATGGTGATGTCTTTCCTGATCCTGACTCCACACCCACCAATAAGATTCAATAAGATTCATTAAGATTCGATAAATTCAATATGATTCATTAGATTTAAGTTATTTGAATATGTCTCTTTGGAGTTCTTTGTTAGTTTACTTTTTCCTTTATTCCTCTCTGAATTGTACCTTGATCAATCACTTGAATTTCATTTGTACCCTGTTGTTCAAATGACAATAAAAAATAACGTATCGTATCGTAATTTTTTCGCTGTGCGAGATGTCTTCGCGGTGACGAAAGAATTAGGAATTTTTGAATCTAAAACCTAAAATTTTTTGAACCTAGAACCTAAAAAAAAAAAATCAAGCCGAGCGTCCACTAATTGAAAAAAATAGTGGACGGTGGGGAATAGGCAAATAACATTGGGAGTTACAGTGATGTCGTCACGATTGACTTAATACGAATTAATGGTAGACCATCTCCTTTCCATACAAATTACAGATCCCACTGACGCCTCAGTCGAGAAATACGAGTACGTTCCACTTCTGACTCTGTTTTTTATTTATTTATTCTGAGTTGTGCTTCGCACACGCCGCTGAGGGCGGCGTTCCAGGAACCCTACGTCTAGTAAGCAGTCAATTCGTATTGTGCATACCTCTGCCCTGCCCTGAACTACCAATCAGTGGTGCGGTCCGTGTATGGTGGGTGATTCCATTATTTTCCGTCCCGGTGCCTGAATTACAGAAAAACATGATGGGCTACTCCATCGTTTTCTTTTATGCTCGGGATAAAAAATAGCAGCTCCGTGACCTTGACTCATTCTTCCCCAAACTTCTTTCTTTAAATATTATGTAATATTTTATTCCAATAAATTCTAAGATAATCCATTCATTAGGTAATCTTGTAAACACACAGACAGCGGTGAATACACCTTCTGGCGGAGATAATTAAGTTAGTGCACCAGAGTGATGAGCAGGGAAATCTTAAAGTATATGGAAATTATAGATAGGAACTCAAAGAAAAAAAACACACATTTTCATTCTATAAAAGATTCCAAGGCTCTGTCTAAATAAAGATTCTTTCAAAGTTCACATAATAAGCTTAAACCCAACACGCCACCCGCGTACACACTGATTGGTCTACTGATTTACATTACCGATTTTTTTTTTCTAAAGCATCGAAGCGAGTTAGAATTCAACATTCCTAGCTACACACCTTTAAATACCTTAGAATAAAAGATTGTGGAACAAGTAAAGTCAATTTACCCTTAAGCTCATTTCTACAGGTCTACTGTCACAAAATGTCTATTACCTCCCTCTATTGTTATTATGGGTTAAAAAGGTGTTAGAAAATTGATGTAAATCTTTGCTATTTAGGTTATCAATCTAAGAATACCGTATTTAAAGATAAAAATGGATAACTATGCCTCCCCACCCCCACCTTTTCCGCGAAAAGGTTGTGGACCATAATCAAATTGTTAATTTTGAAGTATTATAATAGTCAGTGAATAAATGTACGTAGCCAATTAGCCTTCCAGTAGGCCCTATCTTCTTTTTCAATAAACGATGCACCCATTGCTTTATTTGATATTTCATACATGACTAACATATGAAATAATATATTGAATGTTACTTTTGAATATTCTGACTTAAAATTGCGTTGAAAGGAACTAAACTGTGTACTTATATCCTTTTGCAAAGTTTGTCAACATGTCTTGAATCAGAAAACCCACGGCAAAAGGGCATAACTGAAATTTTGAGCACAAAAATCAATATTTATAGAAAAATGTGTGCCACACTGGAAGAGACATCATTTGTCTATTTGAATACATAAACCATGAAATCAAATACTAAAACACATTTTAGGGCTAAATAAACTACACATTTTGCTTAATATCTCCAAAATAGCAAATTGTCAGTTATTCCCTTTTGCCATGGGAGGGCAGTATTCACATCAAATTAGATTACAACTTGTTGAGTAAATGAGAATGGCCAAAAAGACTGTACCAAATTAACAAAAAATAAATAAATTAATAAAATATTAAGGTAATTCAATTTGTATACGTTGAATACAAGTTTTAACAATTTAGCTTCAAACACAGGGACAGATGATAGTTATAATTTTGCTTAGACATTGCAGAGATCATCTGTGTTTCAGTGGCAGTAATTGTTCTTTTTAATGCATATGACAGCTCTGCAATCCTCGAGTCTCAGCCACTCCCATTTTTTTCACAAACTTAGTTCCCCACTTAAGGGTGACTGAGTGTTTGCTACTATACTGCACACATAGACACACACCCTTGTATTGAAGACATTATTTTGATTATCAATAAAGGATAGGCCTCTATTACACCCAATGACGCATTACTAGTTTTAGCTGCACTTCATCAGCAATGTAAAAACTTCATAAAAAAGGAGTAAAATTTAATGTATACTGTATTTGAAAAGGTTCATATTACAATATCCAAAATGATAAAAGAAAAATACAATTAGAAAAAAACAATTAGAAAAACTCAGAAATTCGAATAACAAGCTGAAGAAGGTTGATCTGGGTGTTAGCAAAGAGTATAAATAGAACAAGAGAGCCAACCAAGGTAATTCAACAAAAGGACGCACATCTCCGCTCTCGAACATAGCGCGTGCGTACAGTCCTTTGATCTTTACTGTGGCATCGACAATCCGATACTAGTTGCGAGTACAGCCGTCAATTATT
>NW_022701900.1:335259-350083 GCF_011630105.1 Anneissia japonica | reverse complement strand
AATATTTACCAAGTATGTGCGGAGATCGAAACTTTGGCAGTCGCCTCTCCCAACGGTAAACCACTTAACTACAGACTCACTGCAACCTATCTCTAATACGTTAAACTTGGAAAACACAAAGAAACCATCTAAGACTCAATTTTGATTGGTTGTGGCTGCTATTCAGAATTACCCATGACTTCTACTACCTTATAACAATGTTATAGAATTTTCATGAATAGGATACGCTTCGATAGAGATATATAAATAAATTTCAAACAAATCAGTACCTGTAGGTACTGTACCCGACAAGACAAAGCTTCAAAGAAGCTTGCTGACACATTTAATTCTGACACTATGTATAATGTTTTTGGGGGTTGTGTATGTTTCAAATAATATAGGCCTACGTGTATCAAGTCAGCGAAAGACTAGAAATTTCTAAAATAAATGTGGAATTTTAATACATCCACAGTTTTTAACTGCATGTAACTGATGCGTAACCCTATTGTCCATTTTGCAAATATAGTGACATATTTTAATTTTTTTTCGTAATTACCATGTCATCATTAATAGTAAGTTGCATATACCATTCATTGTGCAATTGCTTGAACATCTTTCTTAAAAACCTCCTAAATTATTTCAAGATAAAGGTGATGTTAAAGGTCAAGTTATCCTTATTTAATGCCCATCACTGGAAGTTCTCCCAAATCATTTATCAATGCAAAAGCATTCCAGGTCAATTTGTTTTTCGTCGAGTTTCATTGGTATATTTGCGTAACAACACTATATATATATATATATATATTTTTTATTTTAACCATCTTTCAACCCTTCCAGTTTAGCCCAGTAGGTTAACTGATATTCAGGGGCCCTCTTTAATAAAATTAAAGAACAGTACAAACAACATCATTACGACATAATAATAATAATAATAATAATAATAATAATAATAATAATAATAATAATAATAATAATAATAATAATAACAATAACAATAATAATAATAATAATAATAATAATAATAATAATAATAATAATAACAATATACAATCCTCATAACAAGTCTTAAAAGTATTAAATTGACTTACATAAAGACAATTCAAAATTGAAGTTTAATTTATAATGCCTAATATAATATAATGTAATATAATATAGAATAAAATCAAACAATGCAATAAAAAGAATAGCTCAATAAAACAGCAATAAACAACGGCTAAGAGTTCAAAATATATCGTTTTAACTTAAGTTTAAATGTATTTTCTATTTTGCAGTCCCAGAGCTCAATTGGTAAATTATTATAAAAATTAGGACAAAGATAACTAAATGCACGTTTAAAACATTCCAAATTGACTTTGGGACATATTAATATATAGTGTTTACTTGCAATATTACATTACAAGTAAAGAAATTATAAAATGCTGTTTAATAACTGCACTCTAACAGATCTGAACAAGGGTTTTGCTAAGACCCTTTTACTTAAAAAAAAAAATAAAATGCCATAGGTAGCCATGGAATTTAAATGGCAACGATGATGTAAAAATTATAGACATCTCAATCATCTCCTGGTGTACTAGATGCCCACAAATTACAGTCTTCATGTAAAGGCCAACTCAGACAGCGTCGTACGACGCAGCCCGACGCGATTCATGGTGGGATTCATCGTCGGGACAGTCTTACATCGTGAGAAATATTAAACATGTTTACTATTCTACGACGCGACTGCCCCCGACGCAAACCATCGTCCGCGTTCAACTCAAACAGAACCGACGCGACAACAAATCGCGTCAGGCTGCGTCGTTCGGCGCTGTCTGAGAAGTTACTAAACAACTCTCTAGTCTGCTTCACAGTCACTCCGGTGAGTCTTTTATTATATTCTATTATAGTAATGTTGGACTTTGCAGCGTTTGATATGCGGAATAAATTTACCACATTGCTTAATGTAGACAAACGTGCTATTATGTACATTAATTTCACAAAATCTATCCCAATTTCATCTGCTCCTCAAATAGATAAGACCCTAGAAGTCTTTCAAACTATGAAAATATTAGGAGTATTGATAAGTTCTGACCTAAAGCGGAACGACCACATTTCAAACATTTTGAAAAGGGTAAATTGCAAAATCTACATGTTGAAATTACTTAAGTTCCAACTTTACGTAGCTGATCTAATTACAGTATATAAGGGTTACATTAGCTAGACCACTCGTAGAATATGCTGTTCCAGTATGGAATGCTGGCCTTACTAAGAAACAAATTGCCCAATTAGAAACTACACAAAAGAGAGTACTCAGAATTACCTTTGGTAAAGATTACACAAGCTATGAAACTGCCCTCAGTGTTTCGAATTTACAACCATATACGACTTCAGGGCCATCGCTGGGATCATCATTAATAAGATAATAATCATAACATGGATAACAATAATAATAATAATAATTATGATAATAATAAAAATAATAATAATAATGATAATAAATAACAATGATATAATACAGATCAAGTAGAATAAAGCCATTGGTTACAATGTAAATTTATTTTGTTGTTGTTGAATAAAATCCTTGAATTGAATAATTTTTTTGAAAAAAAAAACAACTGTTGTATGCACATATATAGTCATGATGTGTCTATATATGACAATGATGTGACCATATATAAGCATGTCACATGTTTTCGTCAAATAAAATTGATAGTCTGCACAAGGCTCTAGAGATTCGCCGTTATTAAAATGTTGGCTTTTAAAAGCATTATTGGTAGGTTGATGATGTCCCAATGTACATCAATTTTGATTGATTACTGGATACATGTCTATCCGGACACAGCATGCACTTTGATTTCTAAGTTGGTAACATATATTATTATTATTAGTAGTAATAGAAAGCTCAATATCTAAAAATATATTTGGTCATTAACATTGCACTCGAATAAAGAAACAATATCGGAAACATTTGTAATTTTAATTACATATGCTAATTTCATATAAATTAATTATTTTTTGCATTGCAAATTAGTATTATAAATGAGTTATAATTAAACTAACTCGTTCTTAGGTTAATTAAAATAAAATCATAAAGAATCTATGTCATCATTATACGAAAACATGCCAAAAACCCATATTAAAAGGACAACTTCACGTTTTTTGGTTAGTGTCCCCTGAATAGCGGTACCCCTATTCAGGGGACACCCCTATTAAGGGGATACTTCATTTGGTCCCGAAGGTGCCCCCTTAATAGGGCTCTATAGTATTACATAACAAGTTCTGATTCGTCAGTTTGATTGACACTCCCAAAAACCGGGTCCATCACCCTAAAGCCATTAAAATGTCTTTTCCTCATACATAACATACTCTGTCATGCTTTGACATAACATTTTATATTCACATCCGTTGCCTTTTGTCTAAGACCGAACAACACTGTAGTATCATTTAATGTGTTGTTTTATTAAATAGTTTCTCGTTTTTCACACTTTTGCATTAGAAAATACATGACTGCATGCGTATCAGGGCAAATTTTTTTCTGATTCAGCTCCTATGAATAATACAATAAATAATTTAAATATTACTATACGTATGCATGTAAGTGTAAGGGTGAGAAATATTAGCATTGTTTGCGTGTGATGTATGAAATTTATTTGTTTACTATGTATATTAATGCGAGTGAGAAAACACCTATCATTCGTTATAAAAACATTGCGGTGTTTTATGTTTAGTTTTATCGTATACTTTAGGAAGAGAGAAGAAAATGCTAGAGCAAGCAATGCACCAACATCCATCGTACGTTGTTTGAATAACATGCCAGAACCTTGATAATCAAACGCATCATATAATCTTAAGAATTACTTTCAAAGGAATTACTAGGGTTTGGTGTAAGATATATAAAACAAACCACACTTGACTAAACACATTATTAGAGCAGTGAAATATTAACTTACGTAGCTAGCTAAGCAAACGAATGAATTCTAAATCCATTTATTTATAAAACCGAATACCTACAATTAAAATCCTATCTACAATGTAGCTTTTTTTAAAGTTGGCTGTTGGCTCACAGGCGAATTGTTGAATTCGGACGAAATTCAGAAAACCAATGTACTGATGAGATTGAACAAAGGGCGCATGAACCTCGGCTTAAGTTAGTTCAAAAAGTAGGACTAGTTTTTAGGGCTACATTAATAATTAGCTTCCTTGTTATGTTTCTTATATTATTCCTATGTTATTATAGGAGTGATGTTTTGTCCTACCTGACTTGTTTCGTATCGAATACTCAGTACGTCCCCAAGTAGGCCTACTAGAGAAAAAGTGATTCGGGTGGGAATCGAACCCACGATCTCCAGGTATCTAGCCTGATGTCTTAAGCACTAGATCACCGAGCTTGCGCTTGGTGACTATTGATGAATCCGATGCCCTAGTAGTAGCAGCAGGTACTGCAAGTGCTATTAGGATGTGAGTTTGAGTCAGGAAAATATTATACGAGTGATATGTTTTCGCGTACTGAATTTTCAGCTTAGCACGTTTCCAGCTCTTGGAAAAAAAATGTCGTATGTAAGCGCAAGCTCGGTGGTCTAGTTTAAGACACAATGCTAGTTATCTGAGCATACAGTATACGAGAACACGTCAGGTAGGGCATATACAGCATTCATAATGTTATTAATATTATTATTTTTATTTTTTTTCACTTGTTGAACTCAATTAGGTCCCAGCAGTATTGCGTTTATAAGATCTAACATTTATTTGCCTTATTGAAGAGTTCTTTTTTTCATCTTTTTAAAAGAGTCTTTGGTGGGATTCGAACCACAAGCTTTCACTATCAAGGCGAGTGTTATGCCGCTAGAAGTCACGATTATAACATACGAGCTATGTTGTTACCTATTTATGAAAGCTTAATAATGATGGCGATGGTATTGTTGATGGGGATGTTAATAATACAGTTAATAATATTGATGATGAGGTGATTATGACGATCATGATCACGATGATGATGATGACAGGAGTAAGAGGAGAGAAAAATAGAGAACTATGGTAAATATCTTAACTAATATTCCTTTCACCATTATGGTAATTTCTTGTAACCTAAAACGACTTAAGGTTTGCCGCCAAAGCCTACTAGATAATAATTGGGGAAATAATAATAGACAACGAGTTTTCATGTGGAAAATGAGCAGCACTCCCTCCCGTATACCCGCTATTAGTAGTAATTCTGTTTACTTGCTTCACTAAATAATTTGTAAATGGAAGTGAATACGGAGTAATTGAGGCAGACTTAAATGGTTTGCCATTCACCTGTTTATATATTAAAACAAGAAATTCTCCTTGGCAAAATATCAACTCACGGTTTCATTCATGTATGCCTAAATGAAAAACGATTGGCTTATTTCCAGGTAAACACATGTGTTCTAACATTGATAAAAATACAATAATATTACTAGAATGCTCATAATATTTTAATTTATGTTAATATGTTGGCTAAGCAACTAAAGGGTAAAGGGTAAGGGAAGGTAGTTTTGAGATATATATAATACATATATATAATACAGTAAGCACATCATAAAGTTTGATTAAGTTTAAACCACTTCTCATAGAAATAATACCGTACGATTTAAGAACTATTTTCTTCTTTTGTTTTGAAAGAATATAAGACTTCCGTATCCTATAATAGATCACGCTATCGCCGCCGGTCGTAGGCCGACGTGTTTCCATGGAGAAAGGGAACAACGAGGTGCCCACGACGCTCCGTTATTAATGACGATCGGCTATAACTGCCACCGACAACCAGTGTCGTCTCGACTAACATAGGACCGACAGATTCGTCGGCCGGTGTTCGTCCGTCGGCGGACGCAGTACGTGCCAAACTACATGTTGACAGGTTAGGAGTAGTTTAATAACCGTGAATGATTGAATTCCTTCAGCCTAGTTACCTATTGAATTCTGTACTAGGATAAGGTGTGGCCTTTTATTTCGGAAACCAAATAGCTTGAAAGGTTGATATATTTCAAAGGCTTTAACAGTCTAGCCTGATTTAACAATACACCGTATAATTCGTTCGTAAACGCAGACCTGCAGAGCAGGTCAAGCATGCTCAGTTGTGATATGCAGATACTGTGCTATGAAGATTAAAACACTCCGATAGGGGCCTACAAATTCGGAACGGTCCAGGTATTTAGGCCAATATTGATTATTGTTCAGATGTAAAGACAATCATGGCAGTCTAATGATAGGCCTATATTAATACACAGAGTAATTTATTTTCTGATGCATAAAGTTGAAACTAGCTGCTGTTTTCTAAAATGTATTTTGATGATGCTATGGCAAATACTTCAATATGCCCTGGGACGGATGCAGGGTTGGTGGGGGGGGGGGGGTGCAGACGGTGCGATCTCATCCCCTTAAATTGTATTAAGAAAAATAATTGTTGTATTGTACTGTTGATATGAATTACCACTAAGATTGTTAAGGTATGACAGTGAAATTTCTGGGCACCTAAACGTCGTTGTTCCCAAAATTTTCGAAATCACCTCCAACCATGGTAGGACTGAGATGGCGTGGACTCTCACGCACCCCCTACCACCTAATCCTGAATCCGCACCAGATGCCCTACATATAACATATTGTAAAGCAATAGCATTTGTGTTACGAACGATTCCTTTGAGTCATAGTCCTATTGAGATAATATTTACTCTGAAAGCTGTCTATAGATATTAACACATTATTCATCCGAATTTGTTACAAATCTGTTGACAATACACACAGGTAACACATCTAAAAAATCATGTAATTTACGTTAGCAAAAGCGCAAGATAAATTATCATCATATCATTATTATCATTATCATTATAATTATCATTATCATTATTATTATTATAGTTATTATTATTATTATTATTATTTTTATTATTATTATTATTATTATTATTATTATTATTATTATTATTATTATTATTATTATTATTAAATCTATAATTCAGAGCAAATACAAGGTCAACATAACAATAAGTATATTCATATAATATATATTAACATTATTAGCCTACCAAACATTATTAGGTCGTGGTAATACTAAAACGAATCTTTTGTGTGGTGTGGTATATTATGACCATTCTAGTATGAAATGATGTTGTACTAAAATATACGCATACAGGCCTACCCTTGAGTACCCTATGCATTCATAAATCCTCATCTCCATGGTATCCGACGAAAAGACGTAATACACAATGTCTGTAAACAACTACCAAAAAAATCCAAAAGTCTTGACTGGATCTCTACATAAAGTGAAAATAACCGCAAAGGCAAATATGAAGTAAAATACACTACTCCTAGAGACTCAGTAGGCAAATCAACTACCCCTGCGTGTTTTATTATATACATATATATATATATATACATATATATATATACATATATACATACATATATACATACATATATATATACATATATATATATACATATATATATATATGTATATATATATATATATATAATTCAATTTTAAATAGTTTTGCATTATATGGCCGTTTGCTGTTTTATGGGTTTTTCCCATTTGCCTTCTTAAATTTATATATTATTAAAAAATCTCTATTGAGATCCAGCAGGCCGCCATTGATGCACGGTAGAGATTGCATCATTAGATCTCCGATCTTGTTCACAAATTCACGGACTAGTGCTGTCTCGTAAGAATTTCGTAGGACGCGTTAAGAGTGACAAAATATTCTCTGTATTTCGACCTATCCTTAGGTCTTTATTAAGGTACATGAGCTATAGACACATAGGCCTAACCACTGACCGTAGTGGGAGAAGTTAAAGAATAAACAATGCGGAGTATAGTATAATATAATGTAATTAAATATAATGTAAGAGAGATACCGATAAATCGGGTATACATATAATAAACAGTTTGTATGAGAACGGAGATTAATAGTCGTTCCCACAGTATGCCGACAGTATAATAAACAAATAGTGTATTGATCAAAAGTTAAAAAAAAAAAAAAAAAAAAAAAAAAAAAAAAAAAAAAAAAAACAGGAAATAGTGAACCATAGCATAACATTTTGGCCAGTGATAAAAATAAACGAATGTGATAAAAGAATTAAATGAAAAAGATAGGCCTAAATACACAAAAGCATATAATATAATATATATAAATCGTCAAAGGTACATATACAGTGTTTAAATAAGGACATGGTGGAACATCGTAGGCTACCCTGTAGCTTTTCAACGAATAAAGACCTATAAAAGTCATTGTGTAATAAAATGCCTCCGACGGGATTCGAACCTGCGACCTCTCGCTGACAAGGAGAGCGTCATAACCAATAGACCACGAAGGCTTCATGGTTGAACAGATCCAAATAACCGTCGGGAACGTGAGTCGACACCCACCTCAGTCCCACCATGGCTGGGGCTGAAGTGAGGAAATTTGAGGAAATAGTACCTCTAGATGGCTAGAAATGACACTTTTAGTAAAATTCATCATCACATCACATCACCATTAGTCAAAATGAAGCGCCAAAAAATATTCTCATGATCTTTCATTAGGGATTTTTGACAACCATAGAGATCTTATTAATGTGTGTGTGTATACCATCTGTCTCTTATACACATCTAGATGTGTATAAGAGACAGGCCTATAATTATACATATTATTATATATAAATGTCAGGTATATAGACACGTGACTCAGGTAAAGTGGTTGTAGTTGTATTTTGGAGAGGTAACAATAGGTTCCTTCCGTTACATGGTACTGTTAGGCAAATCTAAGTGATCCGTATCGGGGTATTCCACTAACACGACATCGCAATTATGAAAATGTGAATAGAATATGGGCAGTCATCATTATAATTTACGACCTGACATTTAGTACAATGCCGTTATCAAAATATGCGGTATTCCTGCCCACAATACCAGGGGGGGATCCAGAGATGTCCAAAAGTCCAAAAGGGAGGGGCCGAAAGGGGGGGGGGCGAAATTTGGGCCGATCGAGACAACAATGTCCTAGGGGGTCCGGGGGCATGCCCCCGCGAAATTTTTGTGTTCTAGTCGCCGGAAAATAACATTTGAGGCGTTGTGGGCTATCATTTTTTTCTTTCTTTCTTTTTTTCTTTTTTCTTTTCTTTTTTTAGATCCGCCCCTGAATACAGTAGTATATCGACCTTATTAAATTACTCGTTCAATATTTATGTTAAAATGAATGAAAGGGAATCACATAATTTTAGCAGGCCTTTGTGTCCCGGGCCAGGGGCTGATCTAGAAAAGTAATAGTAGATTAATTGAAAATCCAGGGTCGGCATTTTTAATTTCATACCCCCAAACGCCCCTCGCCCTCCAAAGAAGTAGTTCAAAATACTTTAAAGTTTATTGAATACATACGATACATTAACCGTGAAAGTCTTTGGTCACAGTTTTACCAACTTAAATGTATGCGGTGAGTCACGGTTGAAATCTAAATTAGCTTTATTATTTTTTTTAATTTATTTTAATGATATCTTTAAGCAGGATGACATCGTTTGTCGAAGTGTTTTTATTGTGGTCATGGAGAAAAATATAAAAACTATATTTTTCCCATTTAGTAAAACCATGGTAAAACACAGAGCTTAATTGGTCAGAATGAATTAACCTTAACCCTTTTAAGATAATGCCTACAGAATTATATTAAACCAATCCTCTCTAAATTGCCTAAATCTTGAGAGGCTTAACACTTAACCACGCCATGGAGGAATATCTCCATGACCACACCAATACATCACCTTTGATAACCTTACCACAAGAAACATTACCGTACCAATCACTACAAAATGTCGTTACGCTTTTCGACCACATTTAACCAAAACAAATTTCAGCAAGCCGGAATAAGCTTACAAAACATCACCAAGCCCTTACCAGCATGTTGAAGCCTAGCCATACCATGGATAAACTAATTCCTCCATGGCCATACCCTCCTTGGCCATACCCTCCTTGGCCATACAAACAACAAAAATAGGCTCCCAGCGAGAGCGTGCATCTACTGCTTATTACATTACTGTATCTCGAAGAGTACTACCACGATCTAAAGGGCGTTCTCCAAAATACTGTAAAAGGCGTTCATATATCGAACCCGTGCTCATTCCGTATGTTTGAGATTCAAACGCAAGTTTAAGTATCGAACTCCATTCTTTTTCTAATATTGTTCCCCCCCCCCCACCTCGTGGTAGTAGTACCCATCATGCACCTCCACCGGATTTACTCGCTCTTACAGTGTTAACTGCCAGAACAAGTGTCTATGCCCCCGAGACACAAACACCTCACCAGGTCTGACAAGCAGTATAGCGTTCTGTAAACTGCTTTAAACTTAATAAATTGTATGAAGATTAAAATAAAAACACACCAATTGTATTCTTCTGTACGTTTTAGTTTAGTTCCGTTCAGAAGAATGTCTGGTCTTATCACGGGTTCATAGACTTGGCTGTCATTGTGTTTATTGAAAATTTGCTTTACGGTCCAGCCCATTAATAATTTTAATAAGTTTTTAGGCTTATGTAAGAAAGCCAAACAGGATACACCTATTGAAATAGCCATAAAGGCGAAAAGATGAGATAACCTTGACAATACTACAAAGAATTGTCCATTTTTTCCGAAATCTTATTTAGGAATGCAAAAATAATCCACGTTGCAGGTAGTACGACAGGTAAAATCACTGGTTTGATAAGCAACCCATCTATGTGATTTGTGGACAATGAGCTTTAAAATTAAAAATAATAATAGATAATAATTAATTAGCTACCACCCACTCCCTCCTTTAAAAACCTGTCAAATACTCTAATAAAATAATTATTTTTTGTTTGCTCTTATAATTACAGCTAAGTATGTGACGAGTTTTAGTGTAAATTAATTTGCTATTTGTATAGTTTGTTATCATAAGGGATCTGAATTTGTCGACTTCAGGTTAACCAGGGAGGTATACAAATAAATAAATTTATTTTATACCTCCTTGTGTTAATCGAATGATGCATTCCTACCACTTCTGCCAATGGTCTAATGTGTTAAACCTCACATGGCCTTTGCCACACAATTGACCTTTATAACTTGAGTTGATACTTGAGTTTTCAAGATCATCAAGCAATCACTCATCATTCAGATCTCTTTGTGATATGTGCCACTCAACAACTCAGGACTTAAAAGGCAACCGAAAATCTAGAATACAGACAGTATTGAAAGAGTATTGAGAGATCAGCTCACTCTAGGCCTACTTCGATACGCCACTACTCTCACTCTCCGACGACTACACATCGCAATGCCTATCGATCGATATCAATTAGCAGGTGCATGTACAGCCTATGAGTTTGAAATTTGACACTGCTGACTGCATCAAATCCTGCTCTCCTATCTTGGCTGTCTAAGAATCATAAAATGGCATAACTTCTGTTAAACCATGTATGATTTGTTACATTTCGTATAGTATTATTACTGCATCTTGAAGGTTTATTTTGAAATACTACAAGGCCAAGTTTAAAAAAAAATGTAGTTTTTCGTACTAATATTTTGAAAAAGGAGAATGAGGGGACGTTTTTTTTTTTTTTTTTTATCTCCGAGGAGATGCCGATGCAACTACTACGTCTACTTTCTAACTATTATCAAGTAGACACATTGAAAGCAAATAAAAGAAGCACTAGACATGGTTCATACCCAGTGGCGGACCGTCAGTGCATGCCCTGGCTAAAGCAAATTTTAAAAAAACACAATATGGTAAGTTTCTTATTTAGCATTTCTTAGCGACAATCTTTTATAAACTTTTCGAGTGGATTGCTACATTTAATAGGAATAGCAAAGTTTTTCAATGTTTGGCCTACTTCGTGGTATCAGGATAAGTCACAGTGGGCCTATCGCACCGTGTGGCGGTGCCAGGATTTCCCCGACGAGGGGGCTCAGATGTTCCTGACGAGAAAAATGGGCGTGGTTTTCTCCCCGTGATGAATTGTGGTTTGTGTCTCCCCTCCCAGAAGGAATTTGCATAAATGTGACCGGTATAGAAGAAACTTTAAATTACCATTATTTGAATTGAAATTTGTTAAAATACAAGGATAGGAATTCTTGTAGACTTACAAACTTTTCCTACTAGCAGGCCCTAGCATCAGCTGTGACGTAGGGGTCTTGAAATGGAAAGGAGCTGATGAGGGTGGAAAGGTAAAGTGGGGGATTGGTGAATAATAACTCGCAAAATGAGATAATTTGAGGTGATTTGCAACTGCTTTAGCATGATTTGTGGGCGGGAATTGGCGAGTATTTTCTTTTTCGGGTGTGGGGGGCGGGTGTGGGGGGGCGTGCGCTTCCCCTCTCACATCCTATGCCAATACCTAACACACCCTGCAATTTACCCTACGGTCCGCCACTGTTCATACCATGTATCCCCAACCACGAACGATCGAGAGAGGAAATTTACTGATGTGAGTTAGCCAGGTTTTTTGTACATTTCGTAAGATAAAGTTTTTAAAAATGGAGGAAATGGATGCGCTAGGGGACGAGAGACTAGTAATTTTTTTATTTGGCCTAAAATCAGAAGTTGTCAGGCAACTTGTGTTGTTGAGCACTCACTAAGAGTCAAACCTGTTTGCCAAGTGACAATAGTTTCTTAAGTAAATATTGCTCCACTCCTGATATTTTGAATGTTTATCGTTGTTTTACTTAAAATTTGTTTATAGGGCCTATATTATGGATCCGATTCTGAAATAAAGTCAGTCACTGGATTACTCAAATACTTCTTTATAAATGAATGTGCTTGAATATTTCCATTTCCTTATCATGACTTGTCGGGTTTTACCAATGACAATCTTGGTTTTAGTCTTGTTTAGCCATAATTTCTTCCACCCAGGAGTTAATATATATATGCCTACCTCGGTTAGACCTTGGTGAGATCAGGATGTTGTTATAGTGACGGTGAGATTAAGGTGCGGTGAATTAACAATGTATAAGAATGTTCGTATATTGTTCCCAAAGCTCTATAACAATGGAGATTAAGGTGCGGTGAATTAACAATGTATAAGTGTTCGGATATTGTTCTCAACTAGCTCTATAACAATGACGCTTTCACTGTTGTTGAGGACAAGAGTGATATGACACAAAGTTGTGCCTCTCACAAGAGGGCGCGTGCTGCGCGGCACTTCACTTTACTCTTTGGGTTCCCACTTCTGATGGCAAGCACGCGTCAGCAGCTCTTCCTCATTCGCTACATAGGTGGGATTTTTACAGAGGTGGTTGAGAACTGTTCAGTATTTTTCTTTTCGCACTTATAGTTAGGCTACCAACCTAAGTGATGCGTGACTACACCAGTTGGCTGGGGGAAGGGCCGGGTCCAGAGGCGGAGCACCGGTGGGGGTCCAGTGGGCCTTGGCCCCTGGCGCTCCAACGATCTGAGCATTTTTAAGCTGTTTTAAATCGATTTCAGGGAGCGTTTGTTGACAATACCGGGTACAATAATATTTTTAATAAAGCCACATACAATTTGAGTTTAATTTGAGCACCTAGACTATGTACACAAACATTCCATTACTTTAACAAAAAATGAATAGATATTCTGATCAATTTTTAGTAACGCGTCAGTGAATTAAGTATTCACGTAAATGACTCAAGTTACTGCATGACATTTTTTAAAAACTTTTAATAAACCAATTTCTTCTAATTTTGAATAGATTTTCCCCAGAATTTGTGGTAATTCGTTATCAAATTATGATGCTTCGAAAATCGAATTTTGACGTCTGAGAGTGCTACCGTATTTCCGAGCGTCTAGAAGTGCTAAATCCTTAAAAATCTCAACCTCAGCCCCAGCTGAGGTTGGTGTTGATATTCCTGGCTGATCAATAACAATGTGTTTCCGCCGCCCATGCCGTTCAAAACCAAGTTTGGCATAACAACAAGCAGTGAAGTTCTGGGGTCGGCTCTGCGCGGACTTAATCAGGCAGCTTCAAAATGAACTGCAGTTTGGTGCAAAAAAAGAAAAAAAAAGCTAAGCGGGTGAGGGCGCTATTACTTTTGTGACAATTGAGTCCTTCAGGCCTAATTTGGCCCGTTGTATAATCAGAGTGAAAGATTAGTGAATGATGGAAACGTCATACATACTAATGAATGGTAGAGTTATTACGCTTCAATTAGTTAGAATTTGGTAGGACTGAGTCCATATCAGCCAACGTATTGGATCGGACGTTGACGGAAGTTAAGAGCGCCATCTTTATTATTTGTCGGGTACCCAAGTACCAATTTCACCTTTACGATGACGTTACGTTGTGCTCAAAGCGTGTTTTTTAGAAACCTAAATTATAAAGTATTTTCATCTAACAAAATGTTGCTAACGTGGACGCACCTTTGTACTGACGATATTTTCTGACAATACATAAGAAAATCATTCAATGCTTGCGAAAAATATATTAAGGTTTTGAAGGGGATGAAGATTATAATCGATAGGTATTAACTGCTTTAACAATTCAATCTTATTCAACGATCAAGTGCCAAAAGTACATTACACACGAGAGCAACAAAAAAAAAAAAAATAGGGAGCTGCCCACTATCTATTTTCACCGATTTATTATTTTGTTATAATTTTGAAATTATTAGTGTCGGGCCGACTGGGGTCCATTTGAATAAACCACTGAATTGAAATCAACACAGTAATAAATAATTAGGCCCACTTCTCTAAAGTTGGAATTAAGTTGGAAATAGTTATTTTTAGGTCTATTTATGAATGGACCCCTAATAGCCCTGGGCCCTAGTGCTTTACACTGGCTGCACTGCCAGTAGCAGCTACGGCACTGATTTATTATTATTAGGCCTTTAATATAAGCCTAAATAAATCTTTTATTTATTGATGCGAATATTTCGGCTACTCCTGTAGTCTTTGTC